>NW_007131456.1:315502-347281 GCF_000164805.1 Carlito syrichta | reverse complement strand
CTCCCCCTCCCCGGGCGGAGGACGCGGGTGGATATCCTGCCGCCCGGTACAAGATGGCGGCCGGCGCCCACCCCTGGGCTTTGTCATTGGACGGCGCCTCGCCCCCCTGGTTTCTCTTTCTTCTCTCTTGCCTCCTTGCGCCCGCTGCCTTTCTTTAAATGTGCCCGCCTCAGGCCCCGCCCACCGCGGCCCCGGCTCCACCCATTGGGTGCTTCAGGAGAGGGGCAGGGCCTGAGGGGGGAGAGGCCAGTTCCTGGAAGATGGTGCTGGGCTGGGTGGTGGTGTTGGCCTTTGAGCGCCAGTCAACGGCTAGGTGGGTCCCTGAGGACGGCTGTGGCTAGGTGAGAGGTGGATGTAAGCTCCACCTTGGGAAGACTCATTCTCAGAGTGAGGGGGTGTGCAGTTGTGGTGTGAGCCGGGAGTTCCACCAGGCTGAATAACAAAAGATTTGCCCAAAGGACACTGCTGGTATCGCAGCTGGGGAATGTGGGTTTTAGTCCAAAGGGAACGGGCCTTCCTCAGTTCCATTCTAAATCCTCAAGGGCCCTTTGACATCTTCATTCAAAACTCTTCCTTCTTGACCTCAGTGCGTCTCAAGAAGCCGGTAGTAATCCAGAATCATTCATGCAATATGGGTAGCATTTGGGACACAGTCTCTCTTGGCAAGGGAATCATCTTCATGTTTGAGGTACTCTGCTCAGGGGGAAAGCAAAGCCTTTCATGCTCAATGAAACCAAATACTGCTCAAGGTGATCAAAGATCAATTACAACAAAGTCATTCTGATGAAAGAAAATAGCCTTGTTTTAAGTAGTTCTGAGTGCCGCTTGGCTTTTCCTTTACTTTTAAAATGTCTCATTGTAGAGCCATCCGCCATCATTTAGAAAGGATGCCCGTCACATACAATCCATCAGGTTCTGTTGAAAAGAACACATTGTTAAGGACACGTAATCTCTTGGAAAGAGGGAGGGGAATTACAGACGTTCTTTAGTCATCTTTTCTATCCTCCACACCTAACTCAGTGCCTGTCAGGGAGTGAGCACTCAATATGTTTGCTGAATGACTCAATGGAACACCATTAATTATTAGAAATGCGGTGAGATCGAAATATTGAAATTGCTTAGAACAAGATAATTAGATGTTTTACATTTATATTGCAATTTTCGCAATACTTCTTTAAAATTGTTAGAGTTAAAAAAAACTCTGACACTTAGAACTTTGAGGTAGGCATGCAGATTTTACCCTTCAGTAAGCATCTTATTTTGCAGTAGTGAACAAATAAAGCACAGAAATTTTGTGATTTACCTATAGTTGCTAATGATACTCTCAAATATTCGAACTGAAAGAAACCTAGTTCAATCTCCTTATCTCACAGATGAGGAAATGTGGACCCACAAAGTTTCAATAATACAGAAGAGCAGGACTGGGACTCTAGGTCTTTCTGTTTCTAATCCAATGATCTTTAAATTCCACTAATGGCTTTTCAAACTGTGCTACCCAGACTCTAAGGAGTTCAGCAGAAAATGCTTTATGGATGACCAGCATGGCCAAGGGACAGAGCTGTATATCTATTCCTACTTCCACCCCATCCAAAATTGAGCAGTTTTTATCTGTCCTACTTGGCACTTATAGATAATATTTTGTTTGAAGCAGATAATATTTTCTTTGTTTCATTTCAATAAAAACTGAAACAAAAATAATTTGAAAGCTGCTTTCCGAAACTAGAGCGCCCTCTCCACGCCATGGACTTATGGCAAAAAAACAAAACTGCTGACCAGGGCAACTCCTTGAGGACCCCTCCCACTGTGGGAGCTGTTCTGTTCTCTCAATAAATCCTGTTTTAAAAACAACAACAACAACAACAAAACTGCTGACAAGGAACTAGTTCTCTACTACCAAAATAATGGTAACTTTCTGAAGAGAAAATTATTTTCCTGAAATAGCACACTCTGATGTCAGAACAAGATTACAGAGTCAATTACTAGCTTCTTAAATCCTTACTAAGGAATGATATTGTAACAACTCTACATTGCAATTAGTTCTCTTGTAATTCTGAGAACACATAGTAATGTGAAATTTAAATAATTTCCACTGGAAATACCCCTGCAGATTGATATAGAAAAATCTCAAAGTAAGCCAATGGAAAGTTAGGGAGACTTCATAAAGAAAAAAAAAAGGATAAAATAAAGAATAATGTAGCCCCAACTTCTCATATTGTTATCCCCTCCCTTTCATGTTAATCATAGTATTATAAATTCTTCAGTCTTTTGCCATAAACATACACCAGACATTTATACAAATGTATAGAATTTATTTAGATTAAGAGGACAAATCTTTTAATATAATCTTTGTTCTAAAAAAACATAAGATCTCAACAAATTGAAGTGTATTCAAGAGTTCATTTTATAATATATGCTCATTTAATTTATTTTAAACCAATAATATTTACAGGAACCAGTATCATTTTTAGGAACTGGTATCATGTTTAAGTGCTTAAGCTATCATATACTTTTAAATTTGGCATCGCTTGCTGTCTGTTCTTCTCTATTCCTCTGTTTCTTAGTTTTAATTCCATTTTGATTAACTTAAATAATCTTACAAATATTTCCTTATCTGTTTTTCATAAGTGAGGAAAATTTACACATAAGGATAAATATGTCTTCTGAGACTCTCCTGAAATACTATGAAGTTTATGGGAAATTGGCAAATTAAATTTTTGTTCTTGAAGAATGATAGTTTACAGTTCTCTTTATTAATGTATCTCTCAAGGATATTAATGCTTCTTACATCAGTTAAGTGACGAATAATCAAAACAAACAGAAAAAAGCTGTATTCATCTTTTGTGTAATTATAATTTATGTAGCTAAAAATGAATCTAAGCAGAATAAAGTGATTGGAGGAATTTAGAATGAAATGTATCTTTTAGCTACCTAGAACCTTTGCTTAAGAATGTCATTTCTATAAAATAATTGCTTCTTGATAAGTGGCCAAAAAAATAAAAATGTCAGTGTAAGTGGTTGCAAACATAAACTCTAGAATCGAATAGAGTTAGAATCAAATACATCTTTACAACAAAATATTCTTGGACATATTTTTCACCCTTCTGAACCTTGGTGTTCTTGTCTATAAAATGGGTATGATCTCTACTTCAGTGTTTTAAGAATTGGATGAGGCAAAACACTTAACTATAGTGCCAGGAACACAGTGATCATTCAATTAATAATAGTGATTCTTATTTGTCTTATCTAATTTTGAGGATTTTACTTGGTTTAACCAACATGTTTTAAACCCTGTATTACAGAATGTCTACATCTTTTTAAAGTAATAGAATTCATGAGAGAAAAATAAAAATGTTAGAGCTAGAAGGAAACTTAGAGATCATCTGATGAATCCACATTCATAAATCAGATGAGAACAGTGATATGCCAAGAGATCTGCCCAAAGTCAAAGAGCTGGATACTGGAAGACTCTGAACTAGAACCTAGGTCCCTAACTGCCAGTTCAAAGTTGTTTCTAACATTCTAAATTTTGTTCTTAATCCAAGAAGTCAGCATAGATTTTTAGTTCAAATGATATTAAATACAGCATGATTCATTAAGAAAAATTTCATCTTGTCATTAGACCTAAAGTTCTTTAGATTTTTCTACAAAAGTTATCTCAAAGTTCTAATTGCGCTAAAACTGCTTAACATGAAACATCTGAAGACTATATAAACTGAGATATAGGACTCCTGCTTCCAGGAAGATAGAATCCCTATTCTTCCATCTAATTAAAGCTAAAAACCCTGGATGTGTTATATTAAAACTAAAAACCCTGGATGTTATATATATGTGTGTGTGCGTGTGTGTGTGTGTATATGTATATATATTATGCATATATATGTATATATTAAACATAAGGCCATCATGGGGGCTCATGCCTATAATCCCAGCACTTTGGGAGACCAAGGCAGGTGGATTGCTTGAGCCCAGGTGTTCAAGACCAGCTGGGCAACATAGCAAGACCTTGTCCCTACAGAAAAAAATTAAAAATTAGCCAGGCATGACAGCACACACCTTTGGTCCCAGCTACTTGGGAGGCTGAAGTATAAGGATCACTTTCACCCAGGTGGTCAAGGCTGCATGAGCTGTGATCGTGCCAGTGTACTCTAACCTAGGCAACAGAGCAAGACCCCAATGCAAAAATAATTTTAAAAAATAAACATAAGAAAACAGAGAGAAGGCAAATAAGCTAAGAACCTCAGAACCCAAAGAAGGGTATGGCAATGAATTCCCTGGTCTGGCTGGCCAGTCTTCCTGATTGCTTTCTCTCTTCTCTTCTCTTCTCTTCTCTTCTCTTCTCTTTTCTTCTCTTCTCTTCTCTTCTCTTCTCTTCTCTTCTCTTCTCTTCTCTTCTCTTCCTCTTCCTCTTCCTCTTTTCTCTTTTCTCTTCCCTTCCTTCCTGCCTTTCTGCCTTCTTTCATCCTTCCTTCATTTCTTTTCCACACACATCTGAGACTAGGTGCTAGAGAAGCCAGCAATCCAGAAATGTCAACAAACGCAAACATAGAAAGCCCCAACAAAATTTTATTCTCTTTAGCCATAGGACTAGGAAAAGGGCAGCCTAGCAAGACAGAAATGTTTTAGAAAATTAATTTTCTATTGCTGCAAAACACTAGAAAATAAAATTACAACTTCTACCTATTAGAAAAAAAACACCCCAAACCTCTGCTGAAGTGGTACCATAGAAAGTTGGATAAATAATCAGAATTTTCATTCTTGCTAAGCAGTAAAGAGGCAATCCCTACCCACAGTATCAGTGGAGACCATATGGGGAGCACTAACAAGACATTTCCACTTCTCCTAGCCCTAGTGGGGAGCCAGAATTTCCACCTTCACTCAACAAGTAGTGAGGAGCCCCTCTCCCCATTTGGGTGTCAATGGAAATAGAGTGAGAAATCTGGACTCCTACCTGGCAGTACTCACCCCATCTCTGTTAGAACTATCAGAGAAAATCAGCTAAAACAGACTTAAATAAGATTGAGAGTCTTATAATACCCCAAATTTTCAGGTTTCAGTTAAAAACTCACTTACCAGGAAACTCTCAAACTAAATGAAAAAAATACAGTCAATACTGATGTATCTCAGATGTCAACACTGAGATGAGAAATATACTAGAATTATATGACAAAGATTTTAAAGCAGTCATAAAAAATACTTCAATGAGCAACCATGAGCACTCTTAAAACAAATGAAAAAATATAAAGCTGAAGCAAAGAGATAGACAATCACAGAAAAGAATTAGGAAATATAAAAAAGAACCAAAATAAAATTTTAGAACTTAAAAATGTAACAACCAAAATAAAAAACTTAGTGAATGGCTTCAACATTAGAATGGAGGGGACAGAGGAAAGAATTGGAAAGCTTGAAGATAGATTAATAGATATTATCCAATCTGAACAGGAAAAATTTAGGTTGATTTTTTAAAAAATAAAATAATCAAGGCTTTAGAAACCCATGACTATAAGACCTAATATTTATGTCAGTAAAGATCTGAAGATAGAGAAGAAAAAAGACAGAGTGAAAAAACTGTACAAGAAAAAAAGTCAGAAAAATGTTCCATATTTGCAAAGAACATAAATCTATGGATTCAAAAACAAACCCAAACAAGATAAACCCAAAGAAATCCACATTCAGACACATCAGTCAACCTTCCGAAAACTAAAAACTAACAAAAAAATCTTGAAAGTAGCTAAACAAAAACAGCACTTTATTATAAAGGAAAAATAATACAAATGACAGCAGATTTCTCATCCGAAACTATGGAGGCCAGAAGAAAGTGGTTCAACATGTTTTCACATGCTACAAGTAAAGAACTTTCAGCCCAAATTCCTATACCCAGTGAAAACATCTTGTAAGAATGAAAAGATGAGCAAAACATTTTTACATGAGGGAAAACTGAGAACTTACTGCCAACCAACCTACCCTAAAAATTGGCTATAGGAAATTCTCAAAACAGAAAGGAAACCATAAAAGAAGAATTCGTGAAACATTGAGAAGGAAGAAAGAACACAGTAAGTAAAAACATGGGTAAATAAAATAGACAGACCTTCCTTCTTGAGTTTCCTAGTTTATGCTTGATTGTTGTTATGGACTAAATGTTTGTGCCCCCCACCCCAGAATTCATAATTTGAAGTCCCAATCCCCAATGTGACTATATTTACAGATAGACCCTGTGAAGAGGTGGTAAAGATTAAATACATGTCATAGGGGTGGGGCCCTAATTTAATGGGGCTGGTACACTTATAAGAAGACAAAGAGATACCAGAATATTCTCTCCACTACATGAGAATACAGTAAGAAGACAGCCATCAGCAAGCCAAGAAGAGAGACCTCACCAGGAACCAAATTGTCTAACAATTTGCTTTTGGACTTCCCAGTCTAGAACTTCTCAGTCTAGAACTATGAAAAAATAAATTTCTATTGTTTAAGCCACACCATCTTTTATTATGACAGGCCAGGCAGACTAATTCTGATGTAAAAATAATAACACTATCTGATGAGGCACTAAATGTATGTAGAGGAACTATTTTTAAAAATATGTTAAAAATGGGAGAATATAAAGAGAGATAAGGCTTTTATATCTCACCAGTAGTCTGAGATAAGTTATATATATATATATATACAGTTGACCCTGGAACAACATGGGAGTTGGAGAACTGACCCTCATGCAGTTGAAAATTTCAGTGTAACTCTTGACTCCCCCAAAACTTAATTGCTAATAGCCTACTGTTCACCAGAAGCCTTACTAATAATGTAGTCAATTAGCACATATTTTGTATGTCATATGTATTATATACTATATTCTTACAATAAAGTAAGCTAAAGAAAATATCATTAAGAAAATCATAAAGAAGAGAAAATAGATTTATTGTTCATTAAGTGGAAGTGAATCATCATAAAGGTCTCCATCCTTGTCATCTACATCTTGAGTAGACTGAGGAAGAAGACTCAGGGATGACAGAAGTAGATGAAATGGAGGATATGGAAGGGGAGGCAGAAGAGGCAGGCACAGTTGGTATAATTTTATTGAAAAAAAAATTGTGTTGTTCAAAGGTCCACTGTATAGTGCAATACCTAGAGTAATCACTAAAAAATACATAACAATATTACAGATAAATCAAAATAGAATTCTAAAAAGAAATTTAAACAACCCACAGAAAAAAAGGAAAAGAAAATAGAGAAATGAAAAACAAAATAAACAAGAAACAAAATAAAGTGAAAGGATAAATCCATAACATAACATTATGTATCAATGCTTATTGATGAATGATTGATCGGGTCAGAAATCACATACATGGAAGGTAGAACAAGAAATTGACCACATCTGAAATTAGCCAGGCCAGAAATTAACCAAAATTTTTTGTTCCTTATGTCTAGTTAAAATATATTTCTCAAGTTTAGTCAAAATCTACTTTCATTTTCTTTTACCCCATTTTCCTTGCTTTTAGAGCTTCATAGAGCCACTCTCAAATAGCACATTTTAGATAGTCAAAACTTCAATGTAGGCAACTTCTTTATATTGTTAACTCATATTAAATTTAAAAGTCTGCTGAAAACTGTCCTTTGTCCCACATGAACTATTTATGTGTGTCTTGGACTATACTGTAGTTGGAGGACTTTACATTTGTCACTGTTAAATTTCCTTTGTTTCAAATTTCCTAAATTAAATTAAATTTCCTAAATTTCAGTTCAACATTCATATTAGTTGTAGTTCTTTTGAATCTGAATTCTGTAGTATCTGATTTCAATTAACACTTTTAGTACTTTAATCAAGGATCCTCTTACACCAAATCATCAATGGTACTACCAGTTGGAACAGACTCAATGCTAAAGACTTGTGTCACTCTACTAGAGACTTGAACATGCTTATACACATTCATTTGTAAGCACTCTTTGGGTATGGTTGGCCCATTAACCTCAAGACTGTTTTATGTTATCATCCAGCTCCTAATTTCCCATCCACGAAGATATTATAAGAAACTTTGTCACATTTTTGCTGATATAAAAATATACTTACTATATCTAGGAACATTTCCCTAATCTACTAAACTTGATATCCCTATCAAAAATGAAATAAAGTCACCATATAATTTTTTATAAGGTCTTAGACTGCTTGATCTCAATTGTAGATCCCACTTGTGCTATCCTTTTGCTTAATAATTTTGGAGCTCAACTGCAATTACATGTAAAAACAATTAGCCAGTTTGAGATTATTAGTATCAGGTTGAAAAATATTAACATATTGAATCAGAAAAAAAGAAATAAGCTCTACAATGAATAATTCAATGAACAATAGCCAACAAGTTAGTACCATAAGCTAAAAAATAATATGATACTTTCAACCACATAAGTAGGATATAGCAATACAACTTTTATAAGTTGGCAGACACAACTCCAAAATTGTGAAGCAGGTTTTTTTTTAATTTTACTGAATACTACCCAGATTGCTCTCCTAACACACAACTCCAATCCTATCCCTTTAATGCTCAAAAGTCTTCAGTGGATCTACATTGCCTGCCAAATTAAGAACAAACTCTGTAACCTGCTATCCAAAAATCTTTCAATTATGGTACTCACCAGTGTTCAAGACTCATTTATACCTAGACCACAGTAAAAGTTCCTGCCACTTTTCACCACAATGTTTCCAGAATGCCTGTTCATTCAATCATTCAAATAGTATATTGAGAATCCAGGATGGCTGGAATGCTGGGAATGAACAGTGAACAAATTGAGCAGGAATTTGCTTTGTGATGCATATATTCTAGTACATTAGTTTCCTATGGCTGCTGTCACAAATTACCACAACCTTGGTGGCTTAAAACAATATAAGTTTATTATCTTACCATTCTGGAGGTCAGAAATTCAATAAGAGATCTTACTGGGCTAAAATGAAGATGTCAGCAGGGCTGCATTCTTTTCTGGAGATCCAAGGGGTGAATTGATTTCTTTGCATTTTCCAGCTTCAGTAGGCCATCCACATTCCAACATTTATGGCCCACTTCCTCTATCTTGAAAGTCGGCAATGTTATATCATCTTTGAATAGTCATGTCTCCCTCTGACTCTCCTTTTCTGCTTTTTTCTTGCACTTTTAAAGGCCTTCATGATTAAATAGGATCTATCCAGATAATCCAGGATAATCTCCCTGTTTTAAAGTCAGCTAATTAGCAACCTCAATTCCATCTGCAACCTTAGTTCCCCCTTTCCACGTAACTTAACATACTTGCATGTTCCAAAGATTAGGGCATAAACATCTTTGGAGGAACTTTTTCTTTTTCTACAGAATTACAGGTTTAACTAGGAATAATATAGGTTTAATATACACTTAATGGTCATATTCTATGCCAGACTCTCTGCTAAGTACTTCATATGGAATACTTTATTTAATCTTCACAACAGTCCCATGAAGTGAGTACTATTCTGTGTGCCCAATTTACAAAGAGCATACTGGGACTGTTCTTTCTTACCTATGTATCTTTTCTCATTTCCCCTTTTCATTTTCCATCTGTTGAGGTGCCTCCCCAAAGACTTTGGTTCCTATATGTTCTCTTCTTTCTATGAAGGCTGTAGCATTTTGCTTTCAACTTGCTTAGAGCATACTTTCCCAGTTCTACCCATATCCCCAATTTACCCTCAGCCCAGAAGAACCACTGTTCCTGAGGGAAATGGGTTGTGTCACTGCTCAGTTGCATTGAAGCAGAAGAAAAGTTGTGAATCATCTAGATTATACACTCCTTCACAGTAATGCTGTATCTTATTCATCTTTTTATTTGTCATTATGTTGCAATATTTTCATCTCAATATTATTTTATTATTTTTGATATTATTTAATAATATCAACCCAATATTTATTAATATATGCATAATAATATTTCTTAATGTTTTCTCTGCAGATAGTATTTTTTAATTTTAAAAATGCTTTATCTGATTTAATTCTCAAAGAGCCAGATAAGGGAGGTAAGAAAATGTTATTGTTCTCATTTTATGGGTGAGGAAGTCTTCTTTGGCTATCTTTTAAAACTTCACAATTTACATATTTATCTTTTTCTAATTAATGTCTTTGTTTACTTGAACAAACTAGATGATCTATTAAGATACCATCAAGCTCTAAAATTATTTGAACAAAGGTGGTAGAAAACACATAATCTTTAAAAGATAGAAAGCATACAAAGTAAAATATTATGGACTAGTGATCCTCAACCAGTTGGGAAACCAACCCCATGCTGCTGATGCAGTGGCCCAGGTCTGTGACCAGAAGGCCCTCACAGTAGTGTCCAGTGTGAGAGGTACCAACCCAGGTGAACACAGAGCAAAGGCTCCCACAGCACTGGCCTCCTTCAGGCAATGGCTACCACATCCTGGTCTGGGTACACTATCAGTAGAAAATTATCAGGGATTAAGATTTACTATGATTAGAAAGGGAGAAGTTAGCCAAGATCCAAGTTTGTGGCCTTCTGTAAGAGCTACCAAAGAACCTTGTGGTATAAGCTCAAGACTATGCTTCCTCAAGCACTGAGTATATGGCTGTTAGTCAATAGTGAACTTTTCGTAACAAAAATGGAAAAGTACTTATTCCTCTCTTAGTTTCTTCTCTCCAAATTCCATCCCACACAATAACTTGCTTCTGCTTAGCCAAACTTAACTCCTCTTATGGAAGAGCTTTTTATTGGTAACACACAAGGAGAGAGGTCCATAGTATACTTTGCTAAGAGGCTTATCTTCACTATCTTATCATTATAATTAACATTTTATCCAGCAACATCTGAGGGATATGACAAATTGCCTATTCTTTCCTGCTATGGACTCAAGAATGAGAGACCATGATGCTGGGACCTTAGGTAACTCTTCTGCAACTGTGAGGCAAAATCCTGGGGATGAAATCCAAGCTGATCCAAGGTGAGGAGGGTTAGAAAAAGCCCAGGTCCTCATCGACATTGTTAAGCCATCAAATCAACTCCGAGACTGTCCACTACTAGACATCTAGTTAATGAATCAGTAAATATCCTTAAATGTCCTGATGTCAGTTGTTACTTGCAGCTGAACATATCCAGATACAGACGACCCCAAGGGGATTGTGACATGCACTTCATCCCTCCAAGAATGTCCTCAACCCTACCATATCCCCACGACCTGCCAATGTCAGAGATTTTGCCAGAACTATTTTAGATATCGAAATTTGTAGAAATTACTCCCTTGAAAAAGTCTTCCACATTCAGGTAGAAATTCATAATAAATATGTGATTAATCTAGAAAATATTTTGAAAGACCAAAGTGACCACAGAGTAATATTATTTGTAAAAAATTTCAATTTAAGTTACTAAACGCTTATCTTTGAAGATTTGTAGCTAGATTTACTGGAACTATTTTCTCCAAATTGTGGCCAGGAAGACATCTTTACCATCTCATCAACTGTCTCCCACTCTTTGTCTAATATCTAGACTGTAGCTCAATGATTGTTTTATTTTCTATACAAGAGAAAAGGATTGAGGGTCCTCTCTCAAATCATTTTTCCAGCTGTTTTTGCATTTCTCATAACAAAAATTTTTCAAAATAATCAGATACTACAATATATTTTACATGGTAGTATATCTTAATATAAAATGGCATTTTTTATTGAAGGCAGTATTATACAGTAGTGATGCTGGTGAGAAAATTAAATTAAAAAATTAACTCCATAGTATTAGTATTCAAGTATCTATTTTCGTGTTTCCTTAGTTCTTTCCAATGTTTGTTGTCATATAATTTTTTCACCTAATATAAAAGGATTTCTCTGTGTTTTATATAATCTTAATACTATTCATCATTATATAATATTTATTTCATCAGAATGTTCAAATATAATGTTTGTGGGACATCTAGGACATAAGCACATTGTTTTCAGCTTTAAAGAATTATAAATAATGTTCAAATGCATATTTTCAACTGTTTTCTTCTTTTTATTACTTCATTTATTACTTTTTATAGATCAAGAAGTAAGAAAAAATTAGAAACTTCTCAATACATATTGTCATATTGATTTCTAAGCAGATTATACCAAGTATTTTAACATGACAATATGTATTGAGTGAATGTTCCACCCAACCTTTTCAACACTGTGTAATTTATATATTTTAAGCATTTTTGTCCATTGTTATTATTTAGCTTGCATTTGTTCTATTATTAGTGAGAGTAAACATTTCCTTTTATATTCCTTGACTTATACTTACCATTATTTGAGTTGTTCTTTCATGATATTTCACCATCCTCTGGCTTTTACCATTTTTGACATTTTGATTTGTGATTTAGATAAGATGATAGATGGCAGGCTTATCAAATTTAGAGTTTCTATGGAGTGGTAAGAAAGAGCTAATATTTCCTTCTGAACTACCTGAAACAACAAATTCTTTTTTGAAAAGTGTAATTTTATAGAAACAAGTATAAAATCTAAACCTGGGGCAGGAACTCAATTGTAGAAGTATAATATAAAAGAATTATATATTAGAAGCAAGAGGCTGAGGTGGGAGGATCAACTTAAGCCAGAGAGTTCAAGGTCAACCTGAGCAAAATAGTGAGACCTTAGTCTCAAAAAGTAAAAAAGAAAGAAAAGAATATCTTAATAACCATGGTTATACAGTCCCCAACCTTTTGGACATGGGACGGGTTTCATGGAAGATAATTTTTCCACAGATGTGGAGAGGAGTGGGATATGTGCAGTCAAATCTCATTGCTAATCACCACCTCAGCTCCACCTCAGATCATCAGGTATTAGATTCTCATAAGGAGCGCAACCTGGATCCCTTCCCCGTATAGTTCACAGTAGGGTTGGCTCTCCTATGAGAATCTAATAGCCCAGCTGATCTGTCAGAAGACAGAGCTTTGCTCACCCACCACTCACCTCCTCCTGTGCAGTCTGGTTCCTAACAGCCCATGTACCGGTACTGGTCTGTGGCTCAGGGACTGAGCACCCTGACATAAAGGATCAAGGGGTTTCAGTAGGCAGTAAGCTTCGTATGAGTTCATAGAGGTATTTGCTGCTCAAAAGCTAATGTGATCTACAACTGCATTAATAATAGTTCTTCTCTGCACTCCTTAGACCATTGTCAGAGTATTGTGTGTAGTTCTGGGACATTGGTACACCGGAACCCATCCCTGGGAGAATGACCAGGAATATGAAGTGACTCAACACTAAGTCATGGAAAGAATGGATAGATGTCTGGGGATATTTTGCCTAGAGAAAAGAAATCTCATGTAGGATGTTATTAATGACCTGGAAAAAATGTAATTTTTGAATGTTCTCTGTGGTTCTAAATAGAGTAACCAGCCAAGGAGCCATTGAATGATAAGAAAAAAGCATCTCCATTGGGCAGATGAGTTAGAGAAAGATTCACCCTTCTCTGGGCAGACAGTGTCCACTTTAGTGCAGAGTATGGCAAAGGGAGTGCAGCTGCACTTCAGTCCCCACTAATCCCCTCAACCACTCACTTTTGTCCACAAATTGCCCAATTGTATGCAGTGACCCTAGTACTAAAGCAAGTCAATAAACTATGATCATAGACCAAGTAAGAGAAATTTGTTGGACTACAACCACATTCAGTCATACTGTCTAGTCTGCTTTCCTGAGGCAGTGGCACTGCTGAGTAGCTGTGCAGAGGCTACGTGGCCCTCAAAGCCTAAATATTTACTGTCTAGCTCTTGACAGAAAAAGTTTGCCAACCCCTGCTCAATAAATAGTTTTGATACTCAGTTGACAAATATCAGGATTTGGAGTGGCACTTAGGGTTTTGAAAGATGAGCACATTACTTGTTTTTAAGAAAGCAAATTTTGGAAAAAAGAAATGTGAACTTCCTAATTATGACACTATTTGCCCTTCAATCCTATGCCACTGTTAGAATATGTTTGCATTAGAATGCTTCTGTTTGTGAATAACAAAACTCACTTGGTTTCAATTAAGCAGGAAGAGGATATCAGATGTCGCTTGATATCTGAGAATCCAATGGACAAAGTACAGCAGGACTTCAGAAAAGGAACAGCAAGGGCTAAACATGTTCAGCACCTAGAAGTCTTTGATTGCCATTTCCCACCTCTGCTTCTCTCTGTGCATCTAATTTATCTTATGTCATTTTTAGTGGATTATTAATCAAAATGTTTTATAATTATTAATAAAAAAGTTTTATACTTACATGGTTCTAAATGATCAAGTTATATAAGGCTTAAGCAAAAAAAAAAATTAGCAGTCCCTGCCCATTGCATCTCACTCTCCAATTTTCATTTCCAAAAACAATCACTTTCAACTCTTCTATCATTTCTTCTGCTCAGGTTTCTAAGTAACATGCTTGCACTGCTATTTCTTAATTCTTCAGTTTTAAATATTACTTATGTATTTCTTTGAAAGGTGAGGATTCTCCTTTACTCTACTTTCTAATATATTTATATCACATAATTTTGCTAAATCTGTATCTGGCATTTACGTAGCTACAATTATGGCAATAAAGTAAACTCTGTATCAGTATACTCCAAAAGTGGGAAAATGTCTTATAAGGTTAGTGAGTTTCTGAAAAATGCTAAGTATCTGGAGGACAGATGTTTTATTTTATCTTGATATCTCCAGTACCTTCCATAATGCTTGTGTATGTGAGGTAATCTCTAAATGCTTATTGAACGAATGATTGTCAATAAAAACAAATCAATCAAACAGTTGTTGATTACTACTTTTAAGTGTCTATCATTGAGGATTTCTGCATTGGGTGAGGGATTGTATTAAATAAATTAGAAAATTGTATGTTTCTATGATCTACCCAAACCCATAGCTTCAGCTAAAGTTCATATTCTGACATGTCCTCAGAAGGCTATTTAACCTTGTGTTCCTAGAACCAAATACAGTGCATGGTAGAGAGTAGATATCCAATAAATCTTTGAACAGTCGATTAATGAATGAATCACTGCCTCTTCTATATGCCTAGTCACTTCCCTATAAACATCATGGTTCTAATTGCCTTCTCAATCTATGTTTACATTGTTCTTATACTTTCTTTTCATGTGTCTAAATCCTCTCCATCAAGTGATCATTCTCTTTTCTAAATTAATGTAAGTATTTTACTAACTGTATCAATCACTTGACACTTACTGTATATTGCTTTGTATTGTCAGGGATGTGTGTGAACACACACAATTCTTATAACTTTATTGGGAAATGCTGTGTCTTCCACTTTCAATTCCTTAATTTTCATTATAATGACTATCTCTATCCATTGATTGATTGATTCTGTCAACCCCAAATAAAATGTAGGTAAGATCCTCTGTGAGGATCTGTGAGAACATTTGGCGTATTAAAATTCAAACTTTTCCCAGCAGGTGCAGTGGCTCATGCCTGTAATCCCAGCACCTTGGAAGGCTGAGGGAGGAGGATCACTTGAGCCTAGGAGTTCAAGACCAGCCTAAGCAACATAGCAAGGCCGCCTCTCTACAAAAAGTCAAAAAAATTACCTGGGCATGGTGTTGCGCACCTGTAGTCCTACTTCCTCAGGAAGCTGAGGCAGAAGGATTACCTGAGCCCAGGAGGTTGAGGCTGCCTGTGGTGAGCCAGTGGTGATCGTGCCACTGCACTCCTGGATAACAGAGTGAGACCCCAACTCAAAATAAAATAAAATGCAAATTTTAAGACTTAAAATTAGAAAATCCAATATTATAAAATTATTTTTGACAAAATAGTTCACGGTGATAATATATTATTCTACACAATTTACATTTCAGTTAAATCACAATTTTTAGGGGCACATGTAGTATAAAGAAAGGCATCTCCAGAATAACAGATGAACCGAGCACCTGCTTTTTATATTTTAATTTGCCAAGTACGGTAATGCAGAGCAGGGCACTTAATAACGGGAATGTGTATTGTGAAAGAATGCGGTATTTAATATTTCCCAAAAAAGTATCAAAGTAGTTATTATGAGGAAAAAAAACAGAATTCTGTTAGGTCTCCTTACTCTTACTTAGCAATTTAGTATTATTGTTATTTTGGATTACAGAAACTAGCAAATAGGAGAAGGAGCACCATATCCTTTTCAGTGTTTCCAGCTTCCAAAGGTCATCCTGAAGTCCTGAATGCATGGATTTTACACACACATATCATGACATAAGGATATGGTGGTTCCATCTTTTCCAAAGTGACAAAGATTGAGGTAAGTTTTAATTTAGATTTGGGGTGTTTTTACTTTCATCTATTGAAATTCTGTATATATCTAGTCAAATGCATGGTTTTTGTTCTTCTTGTTGTCACAATTGAGGCTACTTAACAGAACTTGGAGCAGAGCAGGAAATGGGGTTCTGTGTAGAACCAGATCGATTTTTGTGTAACTAAGAGGTATACCAGAACCAAGCCAGGACCTTTATTTAAATCTTTAAAAAAATCCTGATCTGCAGTTTTATCATCTTTGTGATAATTATTATCACCGGGATTTTATATAATTACTATTTCATTTTACTTTGTATATAATGATGAGTCCTTTATCCATTTGAAACTAGATTAATTTAGTCTACTAGTGTCTCTCATTGTACAACATGAAAGAGTAAATCTGTTACAGCATAGTGCTAGTCTCTGAGTAGGATATCTTATTACATTAATTTAAATAATATACCACAAAAACCAAGGAAAAAAATCTAAAAACTTTTTTGAGCTGTAGGATTGGTCTTCAGTGAGAAGATACAGACTCTCCCAGATTTTTTTAGAAAAGGAATTCCCGCTATGATATAGATCCGTAGCCTTGGTCAGGGATTGCAAATCCACAGGAATGCTTTGCTTGAACTCCAGCAAATTTTAATAATCCTGAAAGCTTTCTGGCTGTTCTTGAAAAGTTGTTGCTTCTATCTTTACTGTGCCCTCATGATCACAAGGGCTATAGCTGAGTTGTTTGTTTTTAATAGCCTGTGTGTCCTCAGTAATATTTTTGAATTTGCAATTCTTAGACTCCATGAAATTTCAAGGTTATCAAACCAAAGCTTACAGTCCTACTGCTGGTGGTATTGTTTGACTCCTTCACTATTTATGTGGCTTTGTGAAGATTCAGGGAATTAAAGCTACTTTTTGGAACTTTAAGGAATAAATTATATATTCACAAAAAATAATAGAGAACACTTTTACAGTCTCCAATGGTTATACCTTTCTCATATGGCATCTAGCATATTCACATTTTGTGACCCTCTCGTCTCAAAGCTGGTCCTCTGCTTTTGCTTGTTTGCAAACAATTTTGGACAATATTTATGAGACAAAAGTCCCTATAGATGATCATCTATTCCTTTGAAAAGGTAAAACAGACTCAATGGAGAAAATTTTTCTTGTTAGAATACCAATGAGGAATGCATTAAATTAATGATGAATTGATGCTGGAAAAAGCATAACTACATTGCAGGATTAAAGCCACAGGACGTCATTTCCCTGACCTTTGTAAATCATTAAAGACAACCAGGCCTCAGTTTGAAAACCAATAACCCCAATATAGGGTCATATTAATAACAGCATGCCAATCAGTGCCTCCTGTTCAACCTTGAAGTCAAGATGTCGACAATGAATAATCTGAAGACAAATGAGTAGATGTTGTTTATTAATATATTTTAAATGCTAAAGAGAAAATCTGACAGAATTATAGTAAAAAGGGAACTATTTCCTCTTGTTTTGTTGACCATTGACACTACACTTTATGTAACTTTTTAAATCCTTACCTGCATTTTAGCACTCATTAAATTATTTTGTACTTGCTTCTATATTTCTCTTTCCTAAAAGTCTTGAAGTCATGAATCAAGTCCAATTTCCTTCGAATCTCAGCTCTTAACAGAGTACTTTGTGTTTAGGTGTTCAGTAAATATTTGTTGGATGAATATAGCAATCCACAAATTATACAACAGGCAACTTTTGGTGTGATCACTATTACTACTCAAATGTTCAAATTTTTAAATGAATTCTAAAACTCAATGATCTTTTTCTTAGTTTCGAGTCTATGTGTGTGTGTGAGAGAGAGAGAGAGAGAGAGAGAGAGAGAGAGTGTGTGTGTGTGTGTGTGTGTGTGTGTGTGTGTTTTCCCTGCCATCTTGGAAGAATAACTAAAGGTCTTTCTTTACTTGGCATCCTCTAACGATGGCTGAAGTCATCTCAGGGCAGTCTGGGTCTTAGGCTTGGCCAAATGCCCATTCTAGTCCATGAAGTATACAGAAGTCATAGTTTACTGCATTAAGTAAATAAAATGTAGATTCTTAGCCAAGAACATCAAGATTTCAGTGTGGTTCTCGGGTCTTCCAGTGAGAGATTTTGGGTCATGGCAGTGACAATCACCTGCACCAGATGAGGTCCTACCAGGTGCAGGAAACAGTGAGTGAGACCCAAACATGCCTTTACACCATCCAACCATGTTACTCTGAAACTCCAGCATAACTACCTTAAATGGCTTGTGGAAAACAAAAAGTTGCTTTTCACAAGCCAGGTCACCTGGATCTCCCATTTAAATGACTGACACTATTTCTTACTAATGTCACCAGGGTCTTCCTGCTACTTTGTTCACCTATCATATAAGAGTAATTAGACATGAAATATGCCACTGGATTTGTAACAATGGCCAGTTTAAGTCATAAACAATCAGTTTCCTGTAAGATTGGGCAGGATCTGCATGAACGGCATGGCCGTGGCCTACTTCTATAGAAAGATGGAGAAAGGTACTTACTGGAATTCCAGAAGACTGCTACTCTGGAGAAAAGCAGTCAACATGGGGGCAGAATTACATTTGTCATGGTGTTAACCGCTTTTGAAGATTTCTGCAAAGTTTTAGTTGGGCTTACAAAAGGCTCAGGGCTGGCAGTTTGCAAGTTTGAGATTATATCATCTTTTCCAGATATAACTTTTCAGATGGCTGAGAAACTCCACAAGTATACAGACAGGGACTTGACTTTGGAAGTCACATGAGCTGTTGTACAATAACAGAACTTCTCATCATTTCAAAATGAGTTGAGTGTTAAACATGCTCCTAGAACTTGAGAGTGCACATAAACCACCTGGGGATATTTTTAGCATGCAGAATCAAATTAATTAGGTCTGGGAGGAAGATTCTGCATTCCTAACAATGTCCCAGGTGATGCCAATTCTGCCAGTCTTCAAACCACACCATAAGTCACGAAGTGGAGTCTTTGGGTAAGATTTTACCCTAAAACCTCTAGTTCCTTGCTTTTATGGTATTATGAATGGTCACATTAGTACCATGTGAGTATCTGGGGCAAAGAAGGAAACAAAGAAAACGGGAGTACAAATAAGGCCTGACAATAAGAAAAAGCAGGAGATGATTTTATTCACTTTTAGAGAATTCCAGGATTCCAGAAAGGGTTGTTTCAGATACATCATGTAAATCTCTCAGGCAAGCCTCTTTCTAAAAAGTCTAGAGCAACAATCATTTTATTTTTTTAAGGGTTCTGAAGTAACACCAGAGTATCATTTTTGTTATATTTATAAATAGTGGCCAGTTTCTCCCCCCTCCTCCCCCTCATCCTCTTCCCACTTCCCCTCCTTCTTCCTCTTCCTCTTCTTCTCCTCCTTCTCCTTCTCCCTCTCTCCCTCTCCCCCTCCCTCTCCCCCTCCACCTCTCTCCCCTTCTCTCCCTCTCCTCCTTTGTCTCTCTCTTTCTCTCTGTCTCTGTCTCTACCTAAACCTTCTACTCTCCTGCCCTTGCATGCACAAACCCCCATCATCACAGCAGTGGTTCTTTCTCTTAGTGTTCATCAGAATCACCTGAGGAATTTGTAGACCATACCTTCCTGCACCCTATTCCCAGATATTCTAATTCAGTAAGTCTGGGATGGAGCCAGCTATCCTCAAATGTTAACAGGCACCTCAAGTGATTCTGATGCAACTAGCTCACAGATAAAACACTGAGAAACATTTCACCAGAGACTACATTATGCACCTTTTCCAAAGAAGCAATCCACGGTAATCTTTCACTCTCTCATCCCAGAACTCCATACATTTGTTTATCTTTCTTTGTTTGTAACTCAGTTTTCTTTTTTCTTCTTTTTTTTTTTTTTTTGTTGGAGTCTCACTCCATCACCCCTGCTGGAGTACATTGGTACCCTCACGGCCACCCCAGCGTCAACCTGCTGGGCTCCAGCGATCCTTCCACCTCAGCCTTCCAAGTAGCTGGAACTACAGGTGCGCACTACCATACCCATATAATTTTTTTATTTTATTGTAGAGACAAAAGTTGCCAGGCTGGTCTCGAACCCGCAGACTCAAGCAATCCACTCGCCTTGGCCTCCCAACCCCACCAAGCCCGGCCATAACTCAGTTTTCTATATAAAATAGGCATAGAGATGTAGCTATAACCTTCTGTTTTTAAATGTATCTCGCATCCTTTCCTCTTGACCAGCAGTTTTTGTTATATGTTCCAATAGGAATTTAGTATTATAAAGTTTTTCAAAGAGATTTAAAACTGTTCACAGGAAAATAATTTTTCCTTGGATGTATGTTTCATTTGAAAGTGTTAAAAATATATGCAACTTCCATAACTGTGCAAAAAAAAAACAACAAAAATCAGAAAACCGCTAGAATGAGTGACAACTTTAGAATTCATGTTTATGCATGTCTGTTTAGCTTAAAAACAAAACAGGCCGGGCTCAGTGGCTCAGTCTGTAATCCCAGCACTTTGGGAGGTCGAGGCAAGTGAATTTGCCTGAACCTGCGGGTTCAATGCCAGCCCAGGCAACTTGGCGAGACCTCGTTCTACAATAAATTAAAAATTAGCTGGGCATGGTAGTGCATGTCTGTAGTTCCGGCTACTTCAATGGATGAGGTGGAAGAATCACCGGAGCCCAGCAGGCGGATGCTGGGGTGACCGTGAGTGTGCCACTGCACTCCAGCCAGGGCGATAGAGTGAGACTCCAACTCTAAGAAAATAAATAAATAAATAAAATAAGCAACAAAAAAAGAGAGAGAGAGAGAAAGAAACCTTAAAAATTTGTGATTGATATTTTCTCTGGAAAACTTTCAAGAAAATTCACAAGTGACAAAAGATTAAATCAGTTAAGATTATATCCTAGGGTCATTGTACAAAAAACAAGCTTCCAATAAATCTTTGATGGCTTTGTAGTTATAACTACTCCCCAATCAGAGACGAGGTCCAATCTTTATCATATTAGGGGTTCAGCCTTAATTTGTTATGTTTGAAGTATGAGAATTAAAGGAATTAAAGAAAATACAGCAGCATAGTTTTCAAGGCCTGTATTTCCACTAAGCCAAACTCTTCCATTATTCTGTGTTTCCTGGTTTCAAATGCTTTCAGTCTTTTATGAGGATCTGGTCCTTTAAAATGTCTGAAATGTTCATCCATTGGGTATGCTTAACAAAAAGCCCTTTATGGCTTATCTGCCAGCGCCCATCCCCTATGAATGAAGTTGAATGCACTTGAAAAAGCAATGATGCATGACTACCCTTAAAAAGAACAGCACCAATGATAAGGCTTCAGCACCATTCTGAGTACTGAACCCTTCAAGATGTAATACAGCAATCTCTACCAAGTCTAATAGGATACATGTGCAAACCATCCACCTCTATTTTAACAGCCAGACAAGTAAGGAGGTGAATAAGTGCATGCTAATGATGAGATTTTAGTAGGTTTTTATGAACAAGTCAAGCCAATCAGCAAGTATTTATTGAGTACCCACCTTGTGCAAGAATGTTGGGCCATTGCTTTGTTAAACTCTGGTGTCTCCACGTGGCTCTTTGAGCTATGGCCACCATTTTTCTTAGCTAAAATTGAAATAATCAATATATACCAATAACAAAAGATGAATACAAATCACGTTTGACTTCTGCAATTACAAGAGGTGCTCAAAGTGGTTATCACCAACATCCAGACACTTCTGATTACGGTGAACTATTGTAGGACTTGTTGCTGTGCGAAGTCTCCTGGATCCTTCCTTGTACAATCACACAAGGAAACTCAAACTTATCACGATGCATGCAATTGTTAGGCATGTTGGAAGTTCTGTCATACTCACACCTCCATTGTTTTCTTTTACAATGTTCTCGAATTTCAAACACCACTTCAAAATGGTCTTGTGCTTCTTGAACAACTGTGCTTCCCCCATTTTCTTTGATTGTTCTGCCTGTCACATGGTGACACTAGCATTCATTTGATTAACACCATCTTTTGAGCGAATGTCATACCACACATTGCTACCATAATTCAATTCAACTTCAAAAAGTAATACATAGATAACATCTCCTAAAATGTGTTTATTTGTTTTTTTGGCACCTGCGGTATGTTATGGTTGTATGGGGAGAGAGAAGAGGTGAGTGTGTGTGTGTGTGTGTGTGTGTGTGTGTGTGTGTGTGTGTGTGTCCTAGATTGTTATGTAAAATATATTCTAATGGTGAGTAGTGGTCCAAAAAGGCTTAAAATCACTGAATGAATATTCAATCTACTAACATCTTTCCAACAGTGAGATTCTACTGTCCCAATTTTTTAAATTCCTGTGTGATTTTTAAATTAATTTGAACCAGTTATACTCATATATAGTTTTTTTAAATAGACTTTATTTTTAGAGCAATTTTGGGTTCACAATAGAATAGAGAGGAAGGCATAAAGATGTGCCATATATCCGCCACCCCCACACGCATATAGACTCCTCCACTATTAACATCTCTCACCAGAGTAGTACATTTGCTACCATCAATGACCTACATCAACACATCAATATCACCCAATGTCTATAGTTGACACATTAGGGTTGACTCTTGGTATTCTAAATTCTGTGGTTTTGGACAAATGTATAAGGACATGAATTCACCATTATAGAATCCTACAGAGTTGTGTCACTGCCCCAAAAATCCTCTGTGCTCTGCCTATCCATCCTTTCCTCCCCACTAAACCCTGGAAACCACTGAACTTTTCACTGTTTCCATAGTTTTGCCTTTTCCAGAATGTCATATAATTGGAATCATAGAGTATGCAGTCTTTCCAGATTGGCTTCTTTCACTTAGTAACATACATCTAAAGTTTCTCCATCTCTTTTGTAGCTTGATAACTCATTAATTTTTAGTGTTGAATAATATTCCATTGTCTAACTGTACCACAGTTAATTTATCCATTCCCCTAGTGAAGGGCATCTTGATTACTTCCAACTTTTGGCAATTATGAATAAAACTGCTATAAACATCTGTGTGCAGGTATTTGTATGAACATACATTTTTAATTTCTTTAGGCAGATACCAAGAAGCACAATTGCTAGAGCATATGGTAAGATTTTGTTTCATTTTGTAAAACACCACCAAACTGTATTCCAAAGAGGCTATACAATTTTGCAGTCCCATCAGCAGTGAATAAGAGTGCCTGTCACTCTACATCCTTGCTGGCATTTGGTGTTTTCAAGTATTCTGGATTTGGGCCACTGTAATAGGTATACAGTGGGATCTTGTTTCAATTTGCATTTTCTTGATGGCGTGACATGAAGAATTGTTTTACATGCTTATTTACCATCTGTATATCTTCTTTGGTGATATGTCTGTTAAGGTTGTTGGTCCTTTTAAAAATATGATTGCTTATTTTCTTATTATCTTTGTATATTTTGGATAAAAGCCCTTTATCAGATGGGTCTTTTGCAAATATCTTTCAGTTTGTGACTTGTCTTTTCATTCTGTTGACAATGTCTTTTGCAATGCAGGAATTTTTTATTTTAATAAAGTTCAGCTTATGAGTTCTTTCTTTAATGAATTATCCTTTAGTGTTGTATCTAAAAATTATCATCAGATCCAAGGTCTATGTTTTCTTCTAGGAGTTTGACAGTTTTTCATTTAGATCTATGATCCATTTTGAGTCAAATTTTTGTGAAAGCTGGAAGGGTTGTATTAAGATTCATATTTTTGCATGTGGCTGTCCAGTTGTTTTAGCACCATTTGTTCAAAAGATTCTTTGTCCTGCTGTATTGCTTTGCTCCTTTGTCAAAGATAAGTTGACTATATTCATGTGTGTCTATTTCTGGGCTCTCTATTCTTTACCTTTTATCTATTTGTCTATTCTTCACCAGTACCACATTGTCTTGATTACAGAAATTTTATACTAAGTCTTCAAGTCAGGTAGTTTCAGTCCTCCAACTTTATTATTCTTCTTCAATATTGTATTGACTATCTTGAATTTTTTGCCTCTTCATATAAACTTTAGAACAGTGTAGAATCTACAAAATAACTTGCTGGGATTTTGATCAGGATTGCATTGAATCTATAGATCAAGTTGGGAAGAACTAATATTTTGACAATATTGAATCTTCCTATCCATGAACATGTAATAGCTCTTCATTTATTTTGCTCTTTTGATTTTTTTAATCAGAGTTTTGTAGCTTTTCTCAAAAAAGATCATAAATATTTTGTCAGATTTATCTAAAGTACAGTCATTCCTCAGTATCCATAAGAGATTGACTTCAGGACCTTCTGCACATACCAGACTCCAAGGATCCTCATGTCTCTTTTATAAAATGATGTAGTATATAACATATGGACATCCTTCCATATACTTTAAATTGTTTTTAGATTACTTATAATACTCAATACAATGTGAATGCTATGTAAATAGTTGGAATATGGTATTTTTATTTATATTATATTATATTGTTATTTTAAATTTTTTTTTAAATGAGTATTTTCAATTTGTGGTTGATAGAATCCATGGATGCAGAACTCACAGATACAGAAGGCTGACTGTATTTTATTTTGTTGGTCGCCGATGTAAATAGTATTGTGTTTTAACTTTCAAATTCCACTCATTCATTGCTGATATGTAGGAAAGTGATTTACTTTTGTATATTAATCTTGTATCCCACAACCTTTCAGATTTTCTAAATGGACGATCATGTCATCTGTGAACAAAGACAGTTTTATTTCTTCCTTCCCAAACAGTATATATTTTGTTGCTTTTTCTTATTGCATTAGCCAGCACTTCCAGTTCAATGTTGAAAAGCAGTGGTAAGAAGGGATATCTTTACTTTGTTCCTGATCTTGATAGAAAAGCTTTGCATTTCTCACCATTAAATATGATGTTATCTATAGGGGTTTTGTAGATATTATTTATGAAGTTGAGGAAATCCTCGTCTATTTCTAGTTTACTGAGAGTTTTTATCATGAATGTGTGTTAAATTTTGTCAAATGCTTTTTCTACATCTATTTATATTTTCAAAGTTTTTCTTCTTTAGCTCATTGATATGATGGATTACATTAATTTATTTTTACATGTTGAAACAGCCTTGCATATCTGAGATAAATCCCACTTGGTTTTGGTATATAAATCTCTTTATACATTTTTGGATTCAATTTGCTAACATTTTATTGAGGATTTTTGCATCTATGTTCATGACAGATACTGGTCTTTTTTATAATATCTTTGTCTGGTGTCAGAATGACAGTAATTATGGTCTCATTAAATTAATTAGGAAGCATTATCTATGTCACTATCTTCTAAAATAGATTGTAGAGAATTGGTATAATTTCTTTCTTAAATGTGTGGTGAAATTTACCAGTAAATCCATCTGTGCCTGGTGCTTTCTGTCTTTGAAAGTTTATTAATTATTGAGTCAATTTCACCCAAAGACCTAGGCCTATTCAGATTATTTCTTCTTGTGTGAGTTTTGGCAGATTGTGTCTTTCAAAGAGTTGGTCAATTTCCTCTAGGTTGTGAAATTGTAGGCATAGAATTATTCATATTATTCCTTTACTTTTTTTAATGTCCATGGGATCTGAGTGATGTCCACATTTTCATTCCTGATAGTCAGGATTTGTACCTTCTGTCTTTTTTCTTAGACTGACCATAGGTTTATTAATTTTGCTGGTCTTTTCAAAGAACCAGATTTTTTTTCTATTTTTTGTTTTCAATTTTTTTTATTTTACTTTAATTTTTTTTGTTTGTTTACTTTGGATTTAATTTGCTTAATTTAACTTCTTTTTATAGTTTTCTATGGTAGAAACTTAGATAGTTGATTTTAGAGTCTTTTTTTATAATATACGCATACATTCAGTGCTATAAATTTCCCTCCAAGTATTATTTCACTGCACCCCCCAATTTTAAGTTATGTTTTCATTTCCATTTATTTTAAAATATTTTTAAATTTATCTTAAGGTTTCTTCTTTGATCAATGTGTTATTTAGAAGTGTGTTCTTTTAATCTCCAGATATTTAGGGATTTTTCCAGCTATCTTTCTGTTATTGCTTTCTAGCTTAATTCCATTGTAATCTGAGAGCAAACATTGTATGATTTCTGTTATTTTAAATTTGTTGAAGTGTGTCTTATGGCCCAGAATGTGGTGGTCTATCTTAGTGAATGTTCCATGTAAGTCTGAGAAAAATATACAGTCAGGATCCATGGATTTTGCATCTGTGGATGCAAGCAAACACAAATGGAAAACGTGAAAAAAAATTATATGTGTACTGAACATGTACAGACTATTTTTCTTGTCATTTTCCCCTAGATAATACAGTATAACAACTATTTACATAGCATTTATACTGTATTGGGTAGTATATCTAGAGATGATTTAAAATATATGGGGGGGATGGGGGTAAATAATATGCCAATGTTGTGCCATTTTATATTAGGGACTTGCACATCCACAGATCTTAGTATTTAATGGAGATCCTGAAACCAGTCACTCATAACTAAATTTTGCTGTTGTTGGATAAAGTAGTCTACTGATATTCATTATATCAAGTTGATTGGTGATACTGATTAGTTCAAGTATACCCTTACTAGCTTTCTGCCTGCTATATCTGTTTATGTCTGATAGAAGGGTGTTGAAGTCTCCAGCTATAACAGTGTATTCATCTGTCTTTTTGCCATTTTATCAGTTTTCACCTCACGGATTTTGATGTTCTCGTGTTAGATGCGTACATATTAAAAATTGTTATGTCTTTTTGGAGAATTGATCCCTTTATCATTATATAATGGCTCTCTTTATCCCAGATAACTTTCCTTATTCTGAATTAGGCTTTGTCTGAAATTAATATAGTTATTCCTGGTTTCTTTTGATTAGTAGTATATTGTTCTCCATTCATTTTCTTTTAATCCATATATGTCCTTATATTTAAAATGTGTTTCTTATAAACAACCTAGTTGGGTCTTGCTTTTTGATCCACTCTGATACTCTGTTCTTTAATTGGTACATTTAGACTATTGACATCAACTTGATTATTGATATAGTTGGATTAATATTTATCAAATTTGTTACTATTTTGTATGCATTGCCCTTGTTCTTGCTTTTATTTATTTATTTTTTGCTTTTTGTGATTTTAATTTAGAGTATTATGTGATCCATTTTCTCTCCTTTCTTAGTTGTATTGGTTATACTTTTTTTTAACTTTAGTGATTGCCCTAGAGTATGCAATATACGTTTACAACTAATCCAAGTTCACTTTCAAATAATAGTATAACAAATACCACTGCAAAGGTAGTGCCACTAATTTACAATAACCAAATAATCCCTATTCCTCCCTCCCATTCTTTGTATCATTGCTGTCTTTCATATTATTTATACATAAATAAATATATATAATCAAATACGTTGTTGCTTATATTATTTTGAACAAATTTTTATCTGTTAGATCAATTAAGAAAAGAAAAAGAAAGTTTTTACTTTGGCTTTACTTATTCATTCACCATTACTTTTTGTTTCTTTATGTAGATACAAGTTACTAACTGATACTATTTTCCTTCTCTCTAAAGAATCTCTTTTAACCTTCTTTGTAAGGCAGGCTAACTGACAATAAACTCCCTCAATTTTTGTGTGTCTGAGAAAGTCTTTATTTCTACTTTATTTTTGAAGGATAATTTTACAGGGTACTGTATTTTTTCCCCCCAAAACTTTAAATATTTCATTTCCCTTTTTTCTTGTTTACATAGTTTCAGAAGAGAAATTAGATGTAGTTCTTATTTTTTTCCTCTGGTTTCTTTCAGGGCTTTTTATTTATCTTTTATTTTTTATATTTTGAAAACAACATGCCTGGGCTCAATTTTTCTGGCATTTATTCACCTTGGTGCCCTCTGAGCTTCCTGAATCTGTGGTTGGTGTCTGAGAATAATTTGGGAGAAATTCTAAGTCAATATTGTTTCAAATATATCTCCTGTTTCTTTCTTCTCTTTCTAGTATTTCCATTATGCATATGTTATACCTTTCATAGTTGACCCACAGTTCTTGGATATTCTGAGTTCTTTTATTTTGATTTTGTTTTTATAGCAGTAGTATTTTTTTCTCTTTTCAGCTTGGTTTTGGAGGTTCCTATTGAAATATCCTTAAGCTTTGTTTTTTCCCTGAGCTTTGTCCAGTCTACTAATAAACCTCTCAAAAGCATTCTTCATTAAATAGTTACAATGTTTTTTATCTCTAGTATTTCTTTTTGGTTCTTCATTAGAATTTCTATTTATCTGCTTTCATTACCCATCTGTTCTTGCATGCTGTCTACTTTATCTATGTATCCCTCAGTATTTTAACTGTAGTTGTTTTAAATTCCTTGTTGGATAATCCCAACAACACTACCATGTCTCAGTCTAGTCCAGATGCTTGGTCTATCTCTTCAAACTGTTTTTTGCCTCTTAGTATGTCTTGTCATTTTTTGTCGACAGCCAGACATGATGCACTGGGTAAAAGGTGGTGTTTGAATAGTACTGTTATGATGAGGGGTGGAGGGCTGGGAGTGAAGCATTCTATAGTCCTGTGATTAACTAGGTCTCAGTCTGTTAGTGAGCCTGTGCCTCTAGATTATGAGGTGCTTCTCAGTTTTTTTTCACCCTTACATGGGACAGGATGACTAACGCTAACTGGAGGTGAGCTCCAGCTCAGGTAGGCTCTGATAAAACCCTAAAAAGTTAGCCTCTAGTTAGTTTCTCCTGAGAGAAGACCTTGTTAAGAACAGAATGCTCTAGCATGTTTCAAAATAATTCCTTTTTTCCCTCCCCCTTTTGAAAGCACAAGGGGATATTTATCTGACATTCATGGGAGAAACTGGAAGAATACCAGGAGATAAAGCTCACAAAAATTTGCAAGCCCTGATGACTGGGTCCCCCTTGGGGTTTTTAAGCTCTTGGACTAGTGCAGAGTCTGAAGAAATTCCTCAATCCAGTTCAACCACAAAACTGGCTCCTGTGGAGGTTTCTGTTCCAGTAAGTTGTGCTTATCTATATTCACTTGTTGGTCTCTTCAGTTTTGGAGACAGAGGTTTGCCCTGTGACCTTCACTTCTCTTAAGAATCTAAGCCGGGGCTCGGTGGTTCAGCCTGTAATCCCGCGTCTTGGGGAGGCTGAGGTGAGTGGATTGCCTGAGCCCGCGGGTTCAAGACCCGCCTGGGCAGGCAAGACCTCATCTCTACAATAAATCAAAAATTAGCCGGGCGTGGTAGCGCGCGCCTGTAGTTCCAGCTACTTGGAAGGCTGAGGCGGAAGGATCACCAGAGCCCAGCAGGTCGAGGCTGCGGTGGCTGGGAGCGGCCACTGCACTCCAGTCTGGGCGACAGAGTGAGACTCCAACTCAAAAAAAAAAAAAAAAAATCTAAGACAAGTTGTTAATGTTTCCATTTGTTCAGTTTCTTACTCATTAGGAAGGGTGGTAACTTCAATTTTTTACAAGCTAAACCAGAAACTGTAAGCTGTGCATAGTTTTAAAATTCAAATAATTTGGCGGGGCTCGGTGGCTCAGCCTGTAATCCCAGCACTTTGGGAGGCCAAGACGTGTAGATTACCTGAGCCCAGGGGTTCGAGACTGTTAGGCCTGGGGAGAAGCAGCACTCACCTTTTCCCATCTGCCCCTCCACCCACCGATCCCCTATGCGCCCCTAAACCCATAAACCACATACCAGCTTTCTGAAACCTGCCGGTAGCTGCTGAGAAGGGCCAGACAGAAACTTTCCAGCCCACGCCAGATACCACGCTTTGTCTCCCCGTTTCACTGCCGCCCCCAACACCCTCCCCAAATACAGCACCCTTAAAAACCCAAGCCTGCCCCTCCTTGGTTCCAACTCCCCTGGCCCATCTTTCCGGACCACGGGACCTCGCCTGGGAGTTTCTCCCCCAGTAAACACTTGGTTTATACTGGCCCTTTGTCCTGTGCCTCTTTCGGTATCTCCAAACGTTACAGAGACCAGCACAGGCAACTTGGTGAGACCTTGTCTCCACAATAAATAAAAAATTAGCCAGGTATAGCACCCGCCTGTAGTTATAGCTACTTGGAAGGCTGAGGTGGAAGGATTACCTGAGCCCACCAGTCGAGGTTGTGGTGGCCATGAGTGTGCCACTGCACTCCAGCCTGGGCAACAGAGTGAAATTCTGACTCAAAAAAAAAAAAAGTTTCAAGTAATTCAAAAATTTTTTTAAATCAAAATTCCAAATATTGCTATTTTCCTCTTCTCTTTTAAATTTCTGCTTTCTAGGGAAAGCAGTAAATGTTTACATTAGTTTTGATATGAAAGAGGCTAGTTTTCCACTTTATAGCTGCTATTCTGGTAATTAGCACCATATTTCTAAATAGAGTGCTTATACTGCTTCTTGATTTTGTTAATCTTAAATATTACTTATTGATTTTTTTAATGAAAGATGAGTATTTAACTTTCTGACACAAAACACACACACACTTCCCCTAATCCAGTATCTAATCCCATTAATATCACAATTATAGTTAAATCAATATTCACTCTTTATATTATATGACTATAATTTCCAGTTGAACAGTTATGGTAGTATGATTATATTTCCTTGCTTGCTTATTTCTTGCTGTCCATGAAGGTTTTAATATCTTTTTTTAATTTGTTTGGTTTTCTATGCATACCTATCTCAAATGTATATCCAGACTTTCAAACAGAACTATAAATGCTGTCTCAAAACCATCAAATCCATCCAGTAAAATGTCAGTTTTATTACTTTTTAGAGACATTCTGCTTGGCCTCCTTAACCCTCTTGTGCCAATCTGAATTAGTGTTTTTCTTGCCCTGCTTCTCCGCTGTCATCCTGAATTGTCTCTTTGCCACCAGCTTGGGAATTCTCTTCATCTCTCTCCTGTGTTGAGTCCTTTTGAATATTTGGATTCTAAGGCATCAACTTCCAGTTTACTCCTTCCTTAATGAAAGTCTTCCTTGAATAATTTCTTGAAAAAAATATACATGTAAGATAAACATTTTTAGGGCTTTTATATCTGACTTTCACAATTGATTAAAAGTTTAACTAGGTATAGAATGCTAGGTTAGTAGTCACTTTCCCTCAGCATTGTAAAAGGGTTGGTTCCTTTTAAACTTCCAAGATAGCTGCTGAAAAATTCCATTCTGATTCCTGAAGCTTTGTATGTTACTTGTTTTTGTTTTTTTCTGAAAGCATTAGCATCTTCACTTTGTTCTCAGAAGTCTAAAAATTAATAACTATTTGTTGTACTGTGTTTTCCCACATGCATTGTGCTGGGCACTTAGTAAAGGAACTCAAGTCTTTGTTCTGGGAATTTTTTGTATTATTTGTTCATTCATTTGCTCTCTTTTTCTACCTCTCTATTTTTGAAACTGTTTAACCCTGGCTTAATTTTTTTAAAAACTTTTAAATATTTTACTTTAAAGATGTGGGGAACAATTCAGGATTAGGTATACAAATGTTCACTATGCAGGTGCCCTTGTTGATGAAGTGTGCCCCCCTCCCCTGGCAGTTTCCCTCAACTGCCAATCCCACCTCCTCCCCTAGCAGTTTCCCACTACTGCCAATCCCTTTCTTATAGTATTATGATAATT
>NW_007131456.1:183210-315482 GCF_000164805.1 Carlito syrichta | reverse complement strand
TTATGAGTGAGAACATATGGTACTCTGTTCTTTGTTTCTGTGATAGATCGCTGAGTATGATAGACTCTAACTTCATCCAAGTTGCTTCAAAGTCCATATGTTTGTCCTTCTTTATGGTTGCATAATATTCCATTGTGTGTATGTACCACATTTTCTTTATCCAGTCCAGCTTTGGTGGGCAACATGGTTGGTTCCATGTTTTTGCTATTGAGAACAGAGCTGCAACAAACATGCGTGTGTAGAATTATTTGAGTTCCTCTGAGTATATTCCCAGTAGGAGGATTGCTGGGTCATATGGAAGGTCAATTTCTAGTTCTTTCAGAAATCGCTACACTGTCTTCCAAAGAGGTGGCACTAGTTTGCATTCCCACTAGTAATATAGAAGTATTCCTTTTTCTCCACATCCTTGCCAGCATCTGTTGTTGTTTGTTTTATTAATGATGGCCATTCTTAATGTGGCTAGGTGGTATCTTAACGTGGTTTTGATTTGCATTTCTCTGATGATTAAAGAGGCTGAGCACTTTTTCATGTGTCTGTTGACTTCCCGAATATCTTCTTTTGAGAAGTGTCTGTTCACGTCTTTTGCCCACTTTTTAATGAGGCTGTTTTTTTTTCTTTTGGTACATTTGAGGGCTAAATTTTTAAAATATATTTTCTCCTTTTTCTCATCTCTATTATTTTTCTGCTTTTTGAAAGATTTCCTCGTCTTTATTTTCCAACTCTTCTATTAAATTTTTCACTTCTGCAATCATATACTTAATTTTTAAGTGTTTTTTTTTTTGTTCTTCAAATGCTACTTTTCATGTATGCATTATCTCTTCTTACATCTCACATTTAAATATAATTTTCTAAAGCTTTCTGCTCCCTGCCTTTTCTCTTCTCTGTACCCTCCAAGTTTTTTTTTCTTTTATTCTATACATTCTATTTTATATTTAAAAGATTTCTTAATTATCCTTGGATCTTTGTTCATACTTAAGGATGAAGCACCGAAAAATAAATGGTGAGTGAATTGGGCTTTGGAACTTCACAGAACACGGTCCTAGCCATTTTTTGGGAATCCTGAACCATCAGTATCTGTTTTTCTCTTGAGTTGCTCAGTCCCCAATAGAGATATTCTTCAAATTCCTGCTTGGGGTATATAAGCCTGTCTGTCAACATTTTCTTGGAACTGAGTAGGAAAAGTCAAGCTGCAAGGAGAAAAAAATTCTACTCATTTAATACACAGAATTATCTTGTTTCCAGGTCAGTACTCTGCCCACAGGTGTGTTTGCTGTCCCTAAGGCAGAACTCTTCTGATTCAGAGTGTCACCTCCCATCTTCTACCAGTTTGGGAGAGGAGGAGTTGCCTTATAAGGAACATGGGAAGAGGATCTAGGGACCTAACTGATTCTGTTTTGGAGTTGCAATCCAATCTACTTTCAGATCTAATTTCTGGATTTTTCTGAGATTTTGCAGCATTTCTCATTGTTCATTTAGTCTTTGGCTTTCTCTATCTCACCATTTGCTTTTACACTCTCAAATTTTGGTGCAATTAACTTCTCTTCCATTCTCCTTTTGAGTTTATGGCTTTAAAAATTCTCTTTACTGATAGTTCAGTGGAATTAGCAGAAATTAATAAATATCACATTTTTCTAAACTTTTTAAAAGATTAGATGTAATTTTATGTTTTACATGTTTTTCAGAAATAAATTATTAAAGATGAATTCCAACATCATCCAATAAATGTAGGGTGGGTGAGATTGAGTTTAAATTTACATGTTTTGTATAGGTGGTATTTTCAAATCCAGTTTGAATTGGATGATCAATATAGTACTTTTACCTAATATATTACAGAATTCATTTAATTCAGTTAAACTGAACAAATTCTATTTGATTCTAAACAATGGAAAAGCAGGATTATATATGAGAGTATATTCTTCCTTTTCTTCCCATTCCATCCCATGGCATCAAGCCACAGATACATTACACAGACACTTTGTTTCCAAGCAGAACTTGGGCTTTCAGCATAACAGGGCATTCTTCTGAAGGAGAATGCAAATGACAACAAAGTAGAAAACAAGTTGTCTAATGCATTTATCTGTAAAGTCTACTTTGTAGTCAGTTTGCATATAATTTTTGTATCAGGAGAGATCTTGGTTGCTTTACTGGCACCCTTTTCTCACTATATTCCTATTTAGGTGACAACAAAAAGTGGTTCAGCTACCATTAGGTGCAGGGTGCTGTGTAAGAAGAATGAGGAAGTGAGATGGAAAAAAATCTGACTCAGTGTCTGAACCATCTTATTGATTGCAAACTTCTAGAAGCAAAGGAACAATTTGGATGAAACATCAGTGACCTGAGTAGAAAATAATTTTACATAAGGAAGAATTGTATAAAAAACACATATCTTGCCAAAGCATTCATCTTTTTCCTTTCCTCTTTTTAGGGTACAGATGCACTGGCTAGAGAGAAAAATGCCCTTCCTCAGGAAACAAATTCTCTTACCCAGGTCCTTCATTTGCCCTTAGAAAAGTTAGAGAGCACCTAAAATCCCCAAATTTTATGACTCCACTCTTTCATCAAACATCATGGAAGTAGTTTTAAGTGAACTTGATATCCTTTACTATTCACCTAAGAGAGTCCATACTTTTTTCAAAATAAACTCCTTGTTAGGGATAAAGTCTGAAAATTTGTAACCAATTTAGCTATTCTGGGGAAGCAGCCTTGCTCCTGGATTAGATAAACCCTGACCAGTGTGGATACATAGAGCACATCCCCCTATGGAGAAGGAAATCTGCACTGCTGAAGGAACACCAGCTCTGGGGACAAAGGAGTTCAAATGTTGGCTCTGCCATTTATGAGCCAGCTGAATTTACATGCCTTATCAACAGAAACTGACAGCTATGTAACTTAATTGTTTCTTTTCTTTTGCCTTAGCTTCCAGAAAATTTGGAGATAAATCCAGCACTCTACTGAATCAGATGACTCATTTGAGGTAGCTTTGCTTCCTTAGGTGATCTTTATTGTGTTTGGATACTAATGTCTCATTTTGCACTTCAGTTACATTTTAAGCCAGATGAAGTCATCAGGTATACATCTAAAATGGTTTTTACTTCCTTGATGCTTCTATAAACTTTCACTAATCTAGGCTAACCTGTCTCTAGTTCTTGATGCTACCATTTTTGCTAGGTGAGTGATATGATGTGCTGATTTTACTCAATTTCATTTTCTCCTTTTGTATATAGTGGATTGGTGTTCATACATAAATATCTGACTTTTAAAGGTATAGAATTTTCTGAAAATTAATGCAAAAGGGGAAAAAATACATCAAGCTTCATTGTTTTTATTTTCTATCAAAAGAAATTACACAAGTTCATAAAGTAAATGAATTTGACTTAGAACCACCATTAGGTATTTATTTTTATTTCTTCTAAGTACATATGTGTTCACCACTCAACAAGCATCTATTGAATATTCATTATGTGACAGACCTGACATAAAAGCAGGTCTTGCTTCTGAAAGATGTCACAGTCTAGTGGGAAAAACAAATAAGAAAATAAGCCTAGTGGGAAGATGTCACAGTCTAGTGGGAAAAACAAACAAGAAAATAAATGCCACAGTAAAATGTTACGGGAACATGGAGTTGGAGCCAACTACTTCTAACAGGAACTGATGATTAAATAATCGTGAATATCTTTAGCTTTCATAGATAAATGTTTTCCAAAGTGGTTGAGCTGGTTTATTCTCTTACCAGCAATGTATGAGAGTTCTAGCTATTCCACATCCTGGCCAATACTTGCCATTATAAGTGGGTTTTTTAATGATGATTATTAAACATTTTAATTATTTCACTAAATTAATTTTAATTAAATTTAGCTATTATTATGAATATTTAATAATAATTTCAAATCCAGTATCCATAATCATAATAATAAAGAGAGACCATGGGTTTTTTGTTGTTTTTTTTTCTAGTTCAGCATTCCACGCTTTTTCTTTTTTTTAAAGATGTGGGGTGAAATTCAAGATAACATATATAAGTGGTCATCGTACAGGTAAAGTTCGGGCCTCCCTTTGGTCCCCACTTTGCCTGACTTGAGATCAGGTAACCTTATTAATGTTGTGTTCCCCACCTCTCCCTCCCCTGGCAGTATCCTCTACAGCCAATCCTTTTCATACAGTATTATGGTAAATGTTCAGGGTTCATTTGTGAGTGAGAACATGTGGTTCAGCTACCATTAGGTGCAGGGTGTTGTGTAAGAAGAATGAGGAAGTGAAATGGAAAGAAATCTGACCACCCTATTGATTGCAAACTTCTAGAAGCAAGGGAACGATTTGGACAAAACATCAGTGACCTTTGTTTCTGTGAAAGATCACTAAGTACGATAGACTCTAGTCCATCCAAGTTGCTACAAAGGCCATATGATTGTCCTTCTTTATGGCTGTGTAATTCCATCTTGTATATGTACCACTTTTTAAAAATCAAGTTCAGTTTTGATGGGCAGCTGGGTGGTTCCATGTTTTTGCTGCTGTGTCTAATGCTATACGGTAAACATGCTCGTGCAAGGATCTTTTGTGTAGAATGATTTGAGTTCCTTTGGGTACATTCCCATTAGGGGATTGCTGGGTCATATGGAAGGTTAATTTTTAGTTCTTTTAGAAATTGCCACACTGTTTTCCATAGAGGTTGAACTAGGGTGCATTCCCACCGGCAATGTAGAAGCATTCTCTTTTCTCCACATCCTTGCCAACATCTTTTGTTTTTTATGTTATTAATGATGGCCATTCTTACTGGAGTTGGATGGTGTCTCGATGTGGTTTTAATTTGCATTTATTTGATGATTAGTGAGGTTGAGCACTTTTTTGTGTGTCTGTTGGCTGCCCATACGTCTTATTTTAAGAAATATCTATTCATGTCTTTTACCCACTTTTTTTTTTTTTTTTTTTTGAGATAGAATCTCACTCCATCACCCAGACTGGAGTGCAGTGGCACACTCACGGCCACCCCAGCATCGACCTGCTGGGTTCCAGCAATCCTTCCACCTCAGCCTTCCAAGTAGCCGGAACTACAGGCGTGCGCTATCATGCCTGGCTAATTTTTTATTTATTGTAGAGACAAGGTCTCGCCAAGTTGTCCGTGCTGGTCTCAAATCCGCAAGCTTAGGAAATCCACCCAAAGTGGTGGGATTACAGGCTGAGTCACCAATACCCACCTTTTAATGGGGTTGTTTGTTTTATTCCTTTCAGCGTGTTTGAGTTTCTTGTAGATTCTGGATGTTAGACCTTTGCCAGATATAAAGTTGGCAGATATTTTTTCCCATTTTGTGGACTGTCTCCCCACACTCTTATGGTTTCTTTTGCTTTGCAGAAGCTTTTTAATTTAATGAGGTCCCACTTGTCTATTTTATCTCCTATGGCATTAACATCTGGGGTTTTGATTAGGAATGGGTTGCCTACGCCAATTTGCATAAGGGCGTCTCCTGCGTTTTCTAAGATTCTTAAAGTTTGAGATTTCACATTTAAGTTTTTGATCCATTTAGAGTTGATTTTTGTGTGTGGTGATAGGTAAGGGTCCTGTTTCAATCTTCTGCATGTGGTCAGTCAGTTTTCCCAGCACCATTTACTGAATAGATTCTCCTCCCTCAAGTGGAGGATTGTTGGTGGAGGCTTTGTTGAAGATGAGATGGTTGAGTAATTGAGGTTTTGCTTCCAGAATCTCTATCCTTTTCAATTGGTCTATATGCCTGTTCTTGTACCAATACCAGGCTGTTTTGATTATTGTAGCCTTATGGTAAAGTTTAAAATCTGGAAGTGTGAGCAGTGTTTTGTAGTTTTCATTGTGAAGGTCTTTCACTTCTCTGGTTAGGAAGATTCCAAGGTGTGTGTGTGTGTGTGTGTGTGTGTGTGTGTGTGTGTGTGTCTATTGTGAATGGGATTGTGCTTATTATTTGGTTCTCTGCTTGTTTGTTGTTGGTGTATAAGAATGCAACGGTCTTTTGCACATTTATTATGCACCCTGAGACTTTGCCAGACCTTTATCAGTGCAAGAAGGTTTTTGACAGATTCTCTTGCATTTTTAAGGTACAGAATCATATTGTCAGCAAAGAGGGATAACATAACTTCCTCTTTTCCTATTTGGATACTCCTGATTTCCTTCTCTTGTCTGATTGCTCTAGCAAGGTCTTCCAACACAATGTTGAAAAGGAGAGGTGAGAGTGGGCAGCCTTGTCTTATTCCAGGTTTCAGGGAAAATGCTTCCAGTTTCTGTCCATTTAGCAATATGCTGGCTGTGGATTTATAGTAGATGAATCTTACTATTTTGAGTTATGTTCCTTCTATGCCTAGGTGTTCAAGTGTTTTTATCCAAAAGGGATGTTGGATTTTACCAAAAGCATTTTCTGCATTGAATGATATAATTATGTGGTTCTTGTTTTTACATCTGTTGATGTATTTAATTACATTTATGGTCTTAAGGATGTTGAACCATCCCTGAATTCTGGGGATGAAACCTCCTTGGTCATGGTGGATGATTTTTAAGATGTGTTGTTGGAGCCAGGTTCGGTGACTCAGCCTGTAATCGCGTGCTTTGGGAGGCTGAGGTGAGTGAATTGTCTGAGCCCGTGAGTTCGAGATCCACCTGGGCAACTTGGAGAGACCTCATCTTTACAATAAATAAAAAATTAGCCAGGTGTGGTAGCACGTGCCTGTAGTTCCAGCTACTTGGAAGCCTGAGGTGGAAGGATCACCAGAGCCCAGCAGGTCAAGGCTGCAGTGACCGGGAGCATGCCACTGCACTCCAGTCTGGGCAACAGAGTGAGACTCCAACTCAAAAAAAAAAAAAGATGTGTTGTTGGATACAATTTGCTAGAATCTTGTTGAGAATTTTTGTATCAGGAGAGAACTTTTTTTGCATCTATGTTCATCAGGGATATTGACCTGTAGTTCTCTTTCTTTATTGCACCTTTACCCAGTTTGGGTATCAGTGTGATATTAGCTTCATAAAATGATTTGGGGAGAATTTCATCCTTCTCAATTGCCTGGAACACTTTCAATAGGATTGGTGTCAGTTTCTCCTTGTGTGTTTTGTAGAATTTCACTGAAAAACCATCTGGCCCAGGATTTTTTTTCTGTAGGTAGTTTTCTTATGATGGAGTCATTTTCCTGGATTGTTTTTGGTCTGTTTATTGTCTCAATGTCCTTGTTTCAACCTTGGGAGGTTGTGTGATGTCAGAGAGGCCTCCATTTCATTTAGGTTATCAAGTTTGTTTCCATACAGGCGTGCATAGTAATCTCTGATAATCTTTTGTATTTCATTATGGTCAGCTGTGATTTGATCTTTTGTGTTTCTGATTGTGCATATTTGGAATTTTCTCTCTTTTTCTTGGTCATTCTGGCTAGAAGTCCATCAATCTTGTTTGTCCTTTCAAAGAACCTGCTTTTTGTTTTGTTGATTCTTTAAATGATATTTTTGTTTTCTATATCCTGTTTTGGGGCTTTTACTTTTGGTTTTGGTGGTCTTGTCTTTCCAGCTTCCTTAGGTGATTTGTTAGGCTACTAACTTGTGATCTTTCCATTTTCTTGATGTGTGTTCATAAAGATATAAATTCTCCTCTTAGAACTGATTTCATGGCATCCTATAGGTTTTGGTAAGATGTTTCTTAATTTTCATTCATTTCCAGGAATCTTTTAATTTCTGTTTTTATTTCTGTGTTGACCCAGGAGTTGTTCAGCATCATGTTTTTTAGTGTCCATGTCTTTGTGGACTTTGAGAGAATTTTATAGGTGATGATATTTATTTTTTTATTACATTGTGATCTGAGAAGGTGCATGGCAGTATTTTGATCTTATGAAATTTGGTTATGCTTGATTAATGGCCAAGAATGTGATTGATCTTGGAGTATATTCCATGTGGTGATGAGTAGAATGTAAATTCTATGACTGTTGGGTGGAGTGTTCTATTGGAATCTGTCAAGTTCATTTGATCAAGTGTCAAGTTGAGGTTCTGGATCCCTTTGTTGACTTTTTTTGCCACTGTGGTCTATCTAAGGTTGTTAATGGAGTATTTAAGTCCCAGCTATAATAGTGTTAGAGTCAATATCTTTTTTTAGTTTACTTAGTAGTTGCTTCATAAATGCTGGTGCTCCTGTGTTGGGTGCATATATGTTTAGGATGGATATTTCTTGTTGATGGATTGAATCTTTTATCATTATCTTTTTAAATTTTTGATAGCTTAAAGATTGTTTTATCTGATATTAAGATTGTGACTCCTGCCTTCTTTTGTAATCCATTTGCCTGGAAGTTCATTTTCCATAGTCTAACTTTGACTCTGCATGCATCCTTGTGGTAGGATGAGTTTCCTAGATGCAGAAAATTATTGGGTCATTTTTTAAATCCAGTTTGCCATTCAGTGTCTTTTCAGTGGTGCATTTACTCCATTCACGTTCAGGCTGATTATTGAAATGTGAATGTTTACCGCCATCATAAGGTTCTTATAAAGTTTTTTCTTTGTTTTCTTTTAACTTTTGGATTGATGTATGTGTGTGTTTTCAAGTTTGCAGTCACAATGTATTCTCTGTTGATCCTGTGTTCTCCTCTCCTCTTGGGAAGTGCATGGTCATTCTTTTTTTTCTTTCTTCTGTGCTTAATACCTTTTTAAGCATCTCATGTACAGTTTGTCTGGAAGTTGCATAGTGTCTTAGGGATTGGATGTCTGGGAAGGATTTTAATTCTCCATTGCCAATGAAGCTGAGCTTCGCTGGGTAGGAAAATCTTGGTTGAAATTGTTTACCATTGGGGACTTTGAAAACTGAACTCCAGTCCCTTCTAGCTTGTTGTGTTTCTGCCAATAGGTCTGCTGCTATTCTGATTGGTTTCTCTGGTAGGTCATCTGACCTTTCTCTCTTGCTGCCTTTAGGATTTTTTCTTTGGTGCCTCCTTTGTGTAGGTGAATTAGTAGCTGCCTATGGGTTGATCTTCTCTTTTGATGTCTTGCAGAGGTTTTCCGTATTTCTTGTTGTTGGATGGTCACATCTCTGGTGAGATGAGGAGAGTTTTCTTGGATAACCTCCTGGAATACTTGCTCCAAGGTGCTCTCCATTTCCCTTTCTTCTTCTGGGATACCAGTCAGATGTAGGTTCAGCCTCTTGATATAATCACACATCTCTTGGAAGCTTTGTTCTTTCTTTCTGAGTTTTCCTTCTATGTTTTTTACAGATCCAGTTAATTCCATGTTTTGGTCTTCAAGTTCTGAGATTCTTTCTTCTGCTTGATTAATTCTGCTTTCCATGCTTGTCACCTTCTATTTATTTCCTGGGTGAATTTTTTTATGGCCAAAATCTCTGTTACAAGTCTTTTCAATGTTGCATCTTGTCTTTCTTGACTCTTATTTACTCTTTCCATCCATTCCCTAATTCTTATTGTATTCTGGGGCCAGTTGTTGGTTACTTTCCTTGTTTGGGCCCTGAGGTCTGATTTTTCAGGCATTTTATCTTTGCTACACTGGGAATTGCCTGTGTTCTTCTGTTGATTTTTCCTCATTTATAATAGATCTCTTTCTTTTCTCTTTAGTTCTGTTATTCAGTGGCAGTGGGAGAGGTTTCACTTCTGATGTTTGCTCTGCCCTCTGTTCTTCACTGATCAGGGCTCTGTGTTTGTTCTGTTTTGAAGCAGAGCTGAGGATGGGAAACTTACTGTCTCTTGTAGTTTTGAGAGTTGAATAAGGTGGAGGATGGGGGGCTAGGATTCTGAAACTACTTGCAAATCACAGTGTTCACTGATTGTGGCATGGGTTCCCTGAGATCCGCTCTCCATCGCCACTCTATGTGACAATACAGTGGGTACATGTGTGAACCCCCTGAATCCAAGTTACAATAACAGCAATGAGGAGAACAGAGAAAAGTAGTATGAAATAGTATGGACAAAAAAAAAAAAAACAGAAACCAAGGTAAAAAACAATTAAGCACACACATGGACAAGCAAAAACCAAAACAAACTGGAAACAAAACAAAGCAAAACAAACAGGAAACCAGAACACACACCCAACACAAAATGAAAGGAGAAGAAAGAGAAAAAAAAAAGAGGGGAATACAAATTGAACCCTCACGCATACTTTCACACACACATTAAAAAAATAGAAAAAAAAAAAACCCTAAAAAACTGAAAGATGAAAACTCAGTCATTCACACACACAAACAGAAAACAAAAAAATGAAAGAAGAAGAAGAAATTTTTTTAAAAGGTGGGGCGAGTAATGCAAATCAAACCCTACATACACGTTCACTCACAAAGAAAAAAGAAATAAAATGAAAAAAATTTAAAAACCTGCCCTTTTGTGGCTAGTTCTGTAATTGTTCCTCTCAGCTGCTCACAGGTAAGTCCCTCTGCTGTCTCCTGTGGAGCTGTGGCCACATTCACAATCTCCCCAGCACACAACCCAGGGAAGTCCTCCCCTCTCACTCTCCTATGGTCAGGGGGATCTCCTCTGGTGGGGAGGTGTGGAATTGTCTCCTCCCCAGGTAATGGCAGGGGGCACCCCAGCCAGGCTTATCCTGGAGTAGAGACCTCCCATCATTGCTGATATCCAGGTTCCACCTGGGTTCATCTCTCTGTCATGCCCCAGCATGGGTCTAATGTTCAGAGACTTTATGGGGAGAAGGGGGTTGGGTCAGCCTCGGACTCACTGCTAATCTCTTCAGGGGTCTTTCTTTACCTTTTCTGGTCACACCCTTTGTCCCACAGATGAATCAGGGTAGGGGGTGGGGTGCCTGAGATTCAGCACTTGTCCTTTCTCTCTGAAGTTTGTGCTTTCAGAATATTCCCTCTGGGTCACAATCAGCCCCTGAGTAGCTAACCCACTGTTCACAGAGATCGGGTCTATCACTCTGTGGTGAGCAAGCTGGAGCACTTCCCTGTCCAATTTTCAAGATGGTGGCAGGGTGCCTGTTTCATCTTCTCCAATGGAGCTCTGCCTCTGGCTCCCTCATTGCATTCCCGCCACAGTCCTTGCTGCCAACGTCTGGCCAGGTGCTATAGTAGTGGGGTGCCTGGAGCCAGCAATCACTCCTGGCAGCTTCTTCCTGGGAAGGGCTTTGCTGATTAAAAAAAAATGGCACCTGGCTTCTGCACCCCATGAAGCACTAGGGTCCAAGTTGAGCAGCTGCGGCACCAGCCACTTCACCAGGAGATGCCTGGCCTCTTGCTCCTGAGTCCCCACTCGGTCTGCCACTCACACACCCACTTACTCACAGACATGTATACAAAATTGTTCATACACTCACTCACACTGGGGCTTGCGTAGTCCAACTGGCTCTACCACCATCTTCCTCCACCCTTGCCATTAAGTCTTTTAAACTTTAACCATTATTGAAGATGTGTCATGGTATCTCACTGTGGTTTTAGTTTGCATTTCCCTGATGAGTAGATGTTAGTGAAGCTAACAGGTGGGAAAAGGTAGAGGAAGGAAGAGGCCTTACAGACAGAGGGACCAATGAGCACAAGTAGACATAGAAGCTAGAGATAATATGTGTGGCAGGTGCCAAGGATGGCAAAAGGTGAGGCAAGAGAGAACACAAGGAGGAGGATGAAAAGCTTTGCCCAACACACTAAGAAGGTTGAACTTCTCATAAAATCACAGGAAAGCTAACCATCAAAATGTTTTATAAGTAAGAGGTGCTTAAATGATCCCTTTAACAACAGTGTGGAAGACAAGTTGGAGGAAGCAATATGGGAGGAAACAGCACAGGAAGGAAGTAAATAGGGTCTGAATAGAGGCAATGACATCAAGGACATGCAGAAAAGATGATTTTAAGGGGCACTAAGACAACAGTATGAATATGACTGACTGAACAAAGGAAGTGAAAAGACAAAGAGCATAAGATGACACCAGGATTCTAGCCTGGTAACTGCTTAGATTGTGATAACAATTATCAATTTAGTGAACATGTTGTATCTGAAGTGGTGGAACATTCAATTACACTGATAATTTTCCTCACACACCTCACACACCAACCCCAGAAACCAAGCAGCGTGTCCTGGAAGTCTGATATATCCTTACCTAAAAAAAGAGTCATGAGGATTTTGTTTTCAAAGTTTAATCCATGGGAGCACTAGTGTTATATTTCCAAAAGGATAAACGGGGCCCTGGGAGTTGAGAGAGGAGACACATGTAGTGTCATGGCCTTTAAGAGTAGGGAAAAGGGTTCCCTGAGGAAAATTCTGCACTGATGAAGAGGGCTACTATGAGAGGCCTTTTTATATCTCTCTCAGAGCAGTGCCTCAAAGCTGGCAGAAGCAAAAATACAAAGCAACACTGTGCAGCGGAAGTATAAGATGCTGACTTCTGTAGACTACATACTGGTCGCCAACATGTGTAGGGTGGTTAAAGCTATGAAAAAGGGTGAGTTTATTCTAGGATTATTTATAGGATGAGAGAAGAAAAGGGCCAAGATATGAAGAAAAAAAATCAGTGTCTAAGGAGTTGAAAGCCTGAAAAAAGAATATCCAAAAAGGCAAGAAGAGAACCAGCAAAGAGCAATGTCATGGAAACCAAGGAAGAGAGCATTTCATGAAGAAAGTGATCAATATGGTACAGTGCTGGAAAAAGAAGCTAAATAAGGTGAGGGTTTTGAATAATTAGAAAGTCATTAATGACTTTCAGGAAACATTTCACTAGATTGATGAGATATAAATCTTATTAAGGAGAGTTTTAAAGTAAACAAGCTATGAAGAAGTGCAGAGAATGTTATATATTCTTTTGAGGAGTTATTAACAAAATGGGGAAAACAATGATCTCTAAGAGGGAGTAAAAATTTTGGAGAGAGAATTTTCCTTTAATATGGCAAAAACTAGCATGGTCAAGGCTATAGAGAAGCCAATGGTAATTGAGAGATTAAAAAAATGGGAGAGGGAAGAGACTAAGGAATAACTGAAGCAACAAAGGAAAAATCAACAGAGAAATCTAAGAGGAGACTGTCAACCATATCAGCTGCTTAAAAAACTTAAAGAAACATAAGAACAGAAAACAGTCAACTGTATTTTGCAATTAGGACATCAGTAAGATTCTTTTTTTGAGTCGGAGTCTCACTCTGTCACCCAGGCTGGAGTGCAGTGGCACGCTCCCAGCCACCACAACCTCGACCTACTGGGCTCAGGTGATCCTTCCACCTCAGCCTTCCAAAGTAGCTGGAAACACAGTCATGTGCCATCATGCCCAGCTAATTTTTCTTGATTTATTGAAGAGATGAGGTCTCACCAAGTTGTCCAGGCAATCCTCTCACCTCGGCCTCCCAAAGTGCTGGGATTATAGGCATGAGTCACTGCGCCCAGCCTTTTTTTTTTGAGAGGTACAATTGAGTGTTGGAAACAGAAGCAAGAGTACAAGGAGCTGAGAAACAAAGGGAAGATGGGAAATTAAAGACAGAAAGTTGAACACTACGTTTCCAAAACACTTGAAGATAGATACATTATTTAATCCTACCTATCATTTTTGCAAGGCTCATAGCCTCCTCTGAGTAGCCAGTGGATGAGCGAACTTGCCCTGTGACAGGGGAGGTCACAAAGCCAAGGGAAGTGAAGCTTATGGGCACAACTGTCAATCAAGGTGGAGCACTCAAATAATCTGCTTTCCCTTGGTGGAAACTTTTTCTAGGAGAAATTAAGTCTGCTCATAGACCAAATGACAAATGTCATAGATCAATGAAAAATCTGTTGGAAGAGATCCTTATTTGTGTTCGAAGTTGTAAAACACTCCCCTTTTTCTTGGAGATTAATTGGTTACCATGGAAATTAGCCAACAAAATAATGTTCAGAGAAATAGTATCTGTGAGATTGCCTTTCAGAGATTAGATTTTATCCTTTTCTATATTTCTCATTATTTCAGCTGTGAATAGCAAAAGACTATTAAGTATCCTATAAACTAAATACTTTAGTTTATACCATGAACTAAATACTTTAGTTTATACCATGATGATCTCAGAATATCTAAGTAACCAGTCAATACAATTATGAAAACCTAGTGAGTTAATAATCATTAATGAAGTCTGACTTTTTTTTAGTTTTGGTGTAATTTATAGATGTAGTTCAAATCAACTTACTCATTCTATAAGCATGAGTACTCATAATTATGTCCTTCAAGCTAATTAGGATTTTCAAAAGTCAAGTACACTATGGGCTGTGGCTTGTATTAGTCACAGCCTCTGGAAATGTTGACTCAGCTGAGCAGGAAGCAATAGGAGGATTCATCCTGACTTAGTTAGCAGTCATTTGTGGGGGAAGGGTACAGAACTGCGTAGAAGATGAAAAAAGATAAGCAAATGTCTAAAAGAATTACAGTTCTTTTGTTGCTAGGAGTGAGGGAGAAAAAGCTACTTTCTACTATAGTTAGAAAAGTAGCATTTATTTTTTCTTATGCTGTAATGTATTCAGCTTCATAATGAGTTATGATGTTTACAGCATTCTGTTAATGATATCTGAGCAGAGCAAAGGCAGGGAGGAAATTACCCAGCATGGCTGTTGGCAATTGGTGATAAATACTTTTGCATCAATTAAAAATATGTAATGCTCTCTGTCTTTGTTGTGCAAAGGTATACTACCATTTCATTACCATTTTTCAAATATTACAACTCAAGGAGCCAATTTACCAAGTCTGTCTACTAGAGATGAAGAAAACAAAACCATCATTAATAAAAATTCTCAAATAAAATAATGTACATCAATAATGTACCTAAAAGATAGGTGTCTCCAAATTGATGTCCATTATTTTCTTTAAGAATTTTAATTAATGATGGTTTTGTTTTCTTCAAAATATTATATATATATATCACCACATACAAGCAAGAGCCAATGCTAACTCAGAATACTAATTTAGGTTTTAAGATTCTTTTGAGAATGTAATCTTTTTGAGAGAAAAGGTTCTTCTTTCCCTACTTTTAAAAGGCTATCTCTGCCCCTTCTCACCCACTTCACAGCCTGAAACTACCTGATATTGATCCCTGTGCTATCTAGAGTATTAGTGTTACATAATATATATTAAAAGAGTGCTTCAATATTGCCTTTGGGGTTTTCTTCTAAGCTATTTGCACCCATTCTATAGCGTTTGCTGCTCTTAAATCTCAGTTTTATCAGAAGGTGTTAAAAAAAAGGTATCAAATCAAGACTCATATTCCTTTCTCAAATGGCCCTTCAATGATTGTTGAATAATTTATCAAGGAGTTTCTGCTGTCCACTTATGTAACTCTAAATAACAACCAAGTTTGTGCAAGCAGGTAACAATCATATTAGAACAACTCCCTGACTGACAACAAGTGGAAGACATCATCAATTATAAGATGTATCCCAATTTCAGATATGTTAACATACACAAATATAATTATCTTCAATACATATTTTAAAATCTAGAAGAAGAGAAGGAGGAGGACGTAGGAAAGTAAAGAAAGAAGAGAAAGACTATTTTAATAATCCAGATTAGAACTAAGGCACTAACAGTGGAGTCAGAGAAAAGGGGTTGGACACAGGCATATTTAGAAACTAGAATCAACACGTCTTGGTACTGATGGGAAATTGAGAAAGATAGCAACAAAGGAGTAGAGGATGTCTATAAAATTTCCAGGTCATGTACCTATATAGGAAGCAAAGAAAGTATTAAAGGAAAAATTAGTTTAGTTTTAGATACATTAATTTGATGTTTCATTTAACAACCAGATAGAAATGTCCAGTAAGTTGTTGGAAACGTAAATTTAGAATTTAATGGAGTTACTTAGTCTGCAGATATAAAATTAGGATATATTTATCTATGGTACTGGATGATATTACACATTAACAGCCTATTGAATTTTAAAAATAATATTAACAAAACACAAAGAAACCAGTACTGTATGGTAACTATTCAGCTACAAAGAACAGAATCCATTGTAGCTAGTTTAAGATGAACAAGATTCAAACCAGGCAAAGTGGGGACCAAAGGGAGGCCCAAACTTTACCTCTACAATGACCACTTGTATACCTAATCCTGAGTTGTACCCCACATCTTTAAAATAATAAATAAATAAACAGATGAACAAGATTTATGTTAAGTGGTTTACTTTAAAGGGCTAATGAAAAAGATTTTATGCTAAGCTTCTGGAAACAATTTCTAAAAACACTGCAGAACTGGGCAGCTGAAGGAACTGCTGCCTCTAAAATGAACAAGGATCTGTAAAGTCAGCAAACCATTTGCCCTATCAGAAACTACTGTTATAGCTACCTGCTTCCAAACCACATCATGGCACTAAAATCAAAAAAGAACAAAAAATGTGCCCCCATGCCTTGACTCTCTCTTCCCAAATCAGCTCCAAAATCAGTCTCACACAGTGTTTCTCTCTGATTATCAGGACTTAATTACAGGACTTAAATTACATCCAGAACTCTAGGGCACTTGAAGAATGACTTGCTTATTTTTGCTTTGGCTTTGTTGAGCTTTCTATCTTCCATAGGTAGAAGGAGGTTGAACTGAAATGCCTGATGAGGGAGCCAGACTCCATTACCTACCAAGAAGAACCAATGCAGAACATCAGGAAAGATGAACGCTGAAATGGTAAGAAGTTAGGAAAGAGACAAAGAAGGTGTGGTCCGAGGTGAGCACCAGAATGAACACATGACAATGAGAGCCAGTAGAAAAGGACTGGAAGAAAAAAGGAATGGCTGAGAGTGTAAGAAGCTGCTGAGAACTGAAAGTTTAAAACAGCTACATAAGATCTAAAGAGACAGATTAGATCTAAAAAGATTTAGATTTAGCAAAAACAAAATCCTTTGGTGACCTGGGCAAGTGAAATCTCAGTGAAGAAGTTGGGAAGGCTGTTTGTTTGAAATGGTTAAAAAGTGAATGGGAAGTATAGACTGTGATTTAGAGTTTATCATCATCTTAAATGTAAAATGATTAAGTGTCTGAAGTTTCTTTTCCGGTAAGATGGATTTATATACACCTTGTAGGTATAACCATAACTTTGTGTGGCCAGGCCTTTGCCACTACAGTGAATGTCAAAAGAGTTCATCTTACTTTTGCACCTGGGATCTACCCAAGCACATCCTGAGTGTTGGGGTTTGGAAGAACTCAGTCATTCATCCCTCATTACCTCCAGCTTCTTCCAAATTGAGAACAGACTCATAACACTGAAGGATTATGAGTCTGTTTTATTAATGGTAATGCTGGAATGAGCCCAGGCACGGTGGCTCACGCCTGTAACTCCAGCACTTTAGGAGACAGGTGGGAGAATTGCTTGAGCACAGGAGTTCGAGACAAAATAGTGAGACCTCTTATCAAATAAATAAATCAATCTGGAATGAAGAAAACAGTTTGGGCTTGAAACCAAAATGTCTTTCCCCTGAACTACTGAATGTGCATTCCCAGCCAGGCAGAGAAGCTACAGAGGACGTCCTCCAGCCCTTTTTTGAGGCAAGTAGCAGAATAGCAAGAACCAAAAGTTAAGGCCATATATATGCAATGACCCTGTCTAGCAAAACAAAAACATGAGGAGGATGCAAAAAAGGAAAGGAGAGAAAAACAGATGTTTCCTTCATGATAATTCCCAAGACTGTGAAAGTGTTTCCAGAAACCATAGAGAAGAAGAGAGGGGTTCTCCCCACCTGAGGGTTGAAAGCATCCCTCCCAGCCCACAAACAAGACGGCTTTTACATCATAATCCACACATGATGGAAGATGGTGAGCATGACCAGTACAGACAATGGCTCTCCTCTCATTCATTCTTCATTTGCCACAAAAGCTTACAAGGAGAGGAATGGGGAGTAGCCTGACCCAACAGCCTTTACCATATCAATCACTGCAGACAAATAAGTTAAGTAGATTCAGTTCTTTGAGCAGTATACTGTTGTGGTAGATTCAGAGATGTGCTCCAAGGAAGGACTTGCAGCCCAACAGCCATGAGTACGAACAACAGTCTCCAGCTGACTTATTTTTCAGCTTCTACCTAAACTTCAGAGCGCTTTCCCATCTTACTTCATACCATTCCACAAGCAGACTGCACCTAGTTGGCTAATTGAAAGCAAGGGTATAAAATCCTGGCCATTTTGGTCAGATGTGAGACAACTCTGTTGTGCAATATTCGGTCCAGATCTTCCATGCAGGTTTGCTGCGGCTTTCTTGGGCCTGAATTCACCCTTTCTCTCACTCTTGTGTCCTCTCCCTTCCTTTAGCAGAATCTGATCCCTAATAAATATTTGGCATCCTAAACTCTGTGTATCAACTTCTAGACAACCCAACCCGCAACAACAGTGTAGGGCAAATAAAGATTAAATTCATGGCAAACATAGCTATTCCCATTTATTTCCTCAGAGCAGCTTTCCAGACCAGCTTTCCTGATGAAGTTGCCTCCCTTCTGCTGAGAACCTGTACTCCAGCCTTTCTGCCTCACTTCAATTTCAGATCCCCCAGTATCCAGTCTCCCCTTCAAGTGAGTCTCATGACTTAACTCACCTTTTTCAGAAAAATTCATTTTATCCTCTAGGAGGCTATTCCATATTCACTGATACATGCAAAGCCTCACAACTGCCAGACAGATGCTTGTCAAAGCTCTTTGCTGTTGATCACCACCAACCTCTTAAGGTGCAGAATAGAAGGGTTCAAGTGGTGAGCAAGAGTGAGCATAAGAGCCAGTTCTGGATTTCCACTAGGAAAAACCCTGACTTATCCATTGGCCTTCTCCATTGAGTAAAAACAGAAGCCACTGCTTTCCAAGATAAGCCAAACAAGATCTAATGTAGCCCTTCTCCCTTCTGGGATAATAGACTGCATTTCCTGTCCTGTTTGAACCAGGCTATGCCAGTAAAGACATCATGTCAGTTTTCATTGGTTGATTTATTTGCCATTGAGAAGGAATGGAGTCATCTCTATGCATGTTCCAATCAAATGGCTATATGGGGAAACTGGTGGGGAGTAGGGGAGCTTTCAAATTTTCCTGCTGCTCTAGAATCAGAGTTAATGTAAACAAAGGACATAGCACAGTGCCTGAGACATAATAATGTACATCTTAATTCTTTTTGTTTTTCAAGATGAATAGGTCAAACCATCTCTGTCTGCAAGTGACATGATCTTATACATAAACAATTTTAAGGAATTCACTTTTTAAAAACTATTAGAACAAATAAATGAGTTCAGCAAAGTTGCAAGATCAAAGATTAATTTACATCAAAGATGAGAATGTTTTATATTTTAACCATTTTCTTTCTTAAATTTGATAAGTTAATTTTTCTATTTGTGATTATCAGTGACTGATATCAATAGGAAGTCCTAGATATAACTGATCTGACAGTTGATTTATGTACTGAGCATTTGGCTGCATGTGATAGACCCCTCAATTTTTCTGAGTTCAATCTTTGTGTTCTTCATGGTATCGTAATAAACTGTCATCCAAGGTCAAAAAAAAAAAAAAAAAAAAAGATGAGGATGTAATAGGGGAGATCAATTTACAAAGATCAGTTGTGTTTTTAAACACTGGTAATGAACACATTTAAAGTGAAATTAAGAAAACAATTCTGGCTGGTGTGATAACTAATGCCTGTAATCTCAGCACTTTGGGAGGCCAAGGTGGAAGGATTGCTTAAGCCTGTGAGTTTGAGACCAGCCTAGGCAACAGAGTAAGACCTCATCACTACAAAAAATTGAAAAATTAGCTGGGTGTGGTGGCATGCACCTGTAGTGCCCAGATCAAGGCTGCCAAGAGCTATGATTGTGTCACTCACTCCAGCCTGAGTGACAGAGTAAGACCCCAACTCAAAAAAAAAACTTATTTACAATAGTATTAAAATAAATAAGATACATAGAAGTAAATTTAACAAAGGAAGTGCAAAATTTATACTCTGAAAAATACCAAACATTGTTGAAAGAAATTAAAGAATGCCTAAATAAATAGAAAGTCATCTCATGTTCATCGATTGGAAGACTTAATATTAAGACGGCAATATTCCCCAAATTGATCTACAGATTCAAAGGAATCTCCATCAAAATCCCAGATTAACAATTTGATCCTGAAATTCATATGACAAGGAACATAGAAGAGCCAAATGACCTTGAAAACAAATTTAAAAATTGGCGGACTCACACTTCCCAATTTCAAAATTTACTACAAAAGTCACAGTAATCAAGACAGTGTGTCACTGGCATAAGATTAGCAATTATAGCTCAATGGAATAGAATTGAGAGTCTAGAGTAAACCTTCACATGTGCAGTCAATTGATTTCCAAGAATGCCAAGACAATTCAATGGGAAAAGAAAAATCTTCTCCTTAAGTGATACTGACACAACCTCTAAAAGAAAAAAAAAAAAAAGATGGAAACGACAATACAGAAATCCATATGGAAACAAAAAGAGCATGAATAGCCCAAACAATCTGCAACAAAAGAAACAAAGCGAGAGATATCACAATTCCAGACTTTAAACTTTACTTTAAGTTTACAATACTCAAAACAGCCTGGTACTGGTACAAGAACAGGCATACAGACCAATGGAACAGGATAGAGATTCCAGAGGCAAAAACTTGACCTCTCAACCAACTAATCTTTGACAAAGTCGTCAATAACAACCACTGGGGAGAAGAGACCTTATTCAGCAAATGGTGCTGGGAAAACTGGCCGACTGCATGCAGAAGAATGAAACAGGACGCCGACCTATCACCATACACAAAAAATCAACTCTAAATGGATCAAAGACTTAAACGTAAAACCTCAGACTATAAGAATATTAGAAAATGCAGGAGACACACTTATGCATACTGGAATAGGCAGCCAATTCTTGATCATAATCTCAAAAGCATATGTCATAAAAGATAAGATAGACAAGTGGGACCTCATCAAATTGAAAAACTTTTGCACAGAAAAAAAAAAAACAACATCAAGAGAGTGGGAAGACAACCCACAGAATGGGAAAAAATATTTGCTGTGTATCTAACAAAGGCCTAACATCCAGGACCTATAAGGAATTCAAATGAGCTGAAAGTGAAAAAACAAACAGCCCTATTAAAAAGTGGACAAAATACATGAATAGACATTTCTCAAAAGAAAACATACAGTCAACAGATATATGAAAAAAGGCTCAGCTTCGCTAATCATTAGAGAATAGCAAATCAAAACCACATTGAGATACCGCCTAACATTGGTAAGAATGGCCATCATTAATAAAACAAAAAACAACAGATGCTGATGAGGATGCAGAGAAAAGGGAACACATCTACACCGTGGTGGGAGTGCAAACTAGTTCAACCTCTATGGATAATAGTGTGGCAATTTTTAAAAGAACTAGAAAGTGATTTTCCATACGACCAGAACTCCTCCTTCTTGGAATATACCCAGAGGAACTCAAATCATTCTATAATAAAAATACTTGCACATGCATGTTTATTGCAACACTATTCACAATAGCAAAAACATGGAACCAATCTTGCCGCCCATCAAAAGTGAACTGAATAAAGAAAATGTGGTACATATACCACACATACATATGAATGTACATGTGGCATGATGGAGTACTATGCAGTCAAAAAGGACAAAATTATGAACTTTGCAGCAACTTGGATGGATTTGGAGTCTATCCTACTCAGTGATCTATCACAGAAACAAGGAACTGAACGTCACATGTTCTCACTTATAAGTGGATCCTGAACATTTATCACAACACTACAAGAGAGGAATTGGCAATAGCGAGATACTGCCAGGGTAAAGGAGAAGGGGCACGTGCATCACTAAGGGTACCTGATCCTCAGCCAAGGGAAGTGAGGACCACTTGGGGGCCCAAACTTCACCTGCACATAAACTACTTAGATACCTCATCCTGACTTGTACCCCACATCTTTACAATAAAATTTAATTTAAAAAGAAAAGAAGTTGGCTTCTACCTCATACCTATACAGAAATTAACTGGATAAAAGACCTAAGTGTAAAAGCTAAAGCTATAAACTTCTTAATAGAAAAAGACAGATAAATCTTCATAAGGCAATGGTTTCTTGGGCATGACACTAAAAGTATAAGCAACAAAAGAAAAAACAGATCAATTGGATATCACAGAATGAGGAAAAAAGTTTGTGCTTTAAAAGACACAATCAAGAAATTAAAAAGGCAACTTGTGGAATGGAAGAAAATGTTTGCAAATCATATATTTGATAAAGGACTTATATCTATACTATATAAAGAAAATTTGACAATTCAACAATAAAAAGACAACCCAGTTTTCAACAAAGCAAGTATCTGAATAGACAGTTTTCCAAAGAAGATATACAAATTATATCTTTGATATGCACATATCTGTGATATGCACAAGAAAAGATTATCAACACTGTTAGCCATTAGGGAAAGGTAAGTCAAAACCATTTCTTGTCTGGTATGATGTCTCTAATAAAAAAAAAGTTAGATAATAATAAATATTGACAAAGACATAAAGAAACTGGAACCTTCGCACATTGCTAGGAGAAGTGTAAAATAGTATAGCCTTCGGAAAACATATGGAAGTTTAAACATAGACTGCTATATAGCTCAGCAATCTCACTTCTAGGTATATAATCAAGAGACATGAAAACATGCATCAACAAAAATCCTTGTATGTGAATAATATAGAAGCATTATTCATAACCAGCAAACGGTGAATACAACCCAAATGTCCATCAACTGATGAGTGGATAAATAAAATGTGGTACATTAAGACACTGGAATATTGTTTAACCATAAAAAGGAATGGAGAACTGATATATGCTGCAGTATGGATGAACCTTGAAAACATTATGCTAAGTGAAAGAAGCTAGTCACATAGGCCACATATTGTATGATTCCGTTATTTGAAATGTCCAGAATAAATACATCTATAGAGAAAGAAAGCAGATTAGTGTTTTCGTAGAACAGGAGAAAACTGAAGGCTGAAAGGTAATAGCCAAAGGATTTCTCTTTGTGGTGATATGTGATGAAAATGTTCTAGAACTGATTGTGGTGATGGTTGCACAACTCTATGAATATACTAAAAACCATTGAATTTTACACTGTAGATGGGTAAACTGTATGTCATATGAACTATTTCTCAATAAAGACTTTTTTTTATGATGAACTTCTGAAACTGAGTAAAGGAATTGGGAGAGATTGTGAGTATAAACAAGGTCCATGGTGGAAGTCCAAAAGTTGAGAAAATTCCCAACTGGAAACCTCCACTTTCTCACTGAAATAGAAGGTAACGCTATCTGTTAAGGAGTTTATAATCAGATAAAAGTACGTCAGAGGTGAAGACAGCGGGGGTGGTACAGTTCCAGGTGATGACAAGTCCCAAGGTGTGTCATGAGAGTGGGTGGCTAAGGTGGAGAGGAAGGAGAGATGTCTGGAGGTACAGGAAATGACAAAGCTTAATACACCTCAAAAGTGTTCGTTAAAATGAATCAGGGAATTGCTTCCCCTGCTAGCACTGTAGACAACATTAAGGCATCAATACAACTTTTTTGTTTTATTTTGTCCTATTTTTTGTGTCACAGTTTCACTCTGTCACCAGGGCTGAAGTGCAGTGGCGTGCTCACAGCCAATGCAGCCTCAACCTGCTGAGTTCAGGCGATCCTTCTGCCTCAGCTTTCCAAGTAGCTGGAATCACAGGTGTGAGCCACCATGCCTGGTTAATTTTTTTATTTACTGTAGAGACAAGATCTCACCATGCTCCTCAGTCTGGTCTTGAACCTCTGAGCTCAGGTTCAAGACCACCTGAAGTCCTCCCTCTATCTCCCAAAGTGCTGGGATTACAGGCATGAGCCACCATACCCAGCCCATAAAAACAACTTTTTAAATAAGCTGTCATTGTGTTTGTCCTAGGAAAATTTGTTTTCTTCTACTAAGTTCTGGGACAGATGTATGAGTTTAAAAGGAGCTGATACTCAAGTTACCTCTCATCTAGAGAGTAGAAAATGAAAGAAAGAAAAAGGGGTTTTCCAGTAATACTATTTTTGCACTAAAAATATACAAACCAAGCTTCTAGAAATTTAGAATCAAAGCAATGAATATACAAAACAATAAATACAGTATCAAACACCTTTAACTATTGATGTAAGAAACTTACCTAAGACCCTCTTCAGCTGTAACTCCAAGTTCAGTAGAGTCAGAGGGAGGACTTCTGGAAATTCCAAAGGCTTTCTTTGCCCCCCACCATCTCACCTCTGATCCAGAGGATCTTTTCAGGTCCCAGCTGATCCTTCCATAGAGGTCACCATTCTCCCACCTGTGGGGTCTCTACACTCCCCTATCTCAAAATAAGATTTAGGGATGAGCACAGTCTCCCCACTTTCTTTTTTTTTTTTTTTGAGTTGGAGTCTCACTCTGTCGCCCAGACTGCAGTGCAGTGGCCGCTCCCGGCCACCGCAGCCTCGACCAGCTGGGCTCCGGCGATCCTTCCGCCTCAGCCTTCCAAGTAGCCGGAATTACAGGCATGTGCTACCATGCCCAGCTGATTTATTTTATTTTATTTTATTGTAGAGATGAGGTCTCGCTATCCAGGCGGGTCTCGAACCCGCGGGCTCAGGCAATCCACTCAGTCTCCCCACTTTCATTGCCCCAAAACCAGTCCCCTCGGCTAACACAATCACACAATAACAATAAGTGTTCAAGGCAAATAAATAGAAACAAGTCTGGTTATATTGAGTACCAAACAATTTGATAAAGGAACTTGTGTGTTTACATGTTAACAAGAATGGCTGGAGGAGCAGGCTCTAGGCTGGGCCTCCAAGAATAACTCCCCAAACACTGCCGAACTGACTGTCCAGATAAGCTACTTGCTCTGCAGCCATCAGGATGGTGAGCAGTCAGTAGGCTGGCACTGGAATTGTGGAGTTCATGAATCTACAAGCATAGCTGTGTTCCAGGGATCAGAAGTCAGGCTCAGAAAGCTACTGCTGCCACACCACAACTGCCTCTCAACACCCGTAAAGCCAATAATGGATGGACACTAGAACACCACTTCAGAAAAACCTCAAGATCTTGGGCTGGTCCAAGATCTTATTCACCCACAGAAAAACAGTCCAAAAATAGAAGGGAGGTGGCTTCTGTTTCACTTCTGCTTTCTACATGTCAACCAAAGTATATATAACTTATCCAGAAGAGTCAGGGAAATGTGGTTTCCAGTTTTCCAGACTCCACTAGAGGAAGGTCCTAAAAAAAGAACTGGACATGGCTGCTGAATACCAGTTGACTATAGCCATCACACAAGCACACACATGTACAAATACACAAATATGCACACAAACACATACCACGGATGACAAGATACTAGGCCTTTTGTTATGTAAATTTTCGATAACCCTAACAGGAAATAATATAAATGAGAAACACGGAAAATTACAAATGTTTCAAAATTTTGCATGGGCTGTGGATACTTGGCCACTAAAGTCCCTGGTGGCTGATTTTCTCTAAGGAATGAAGTGGATGTTTTATGGGTAGTCCTGTGCTCTTAATTCTCTTGAGGCCCAGGCTAATCAGTGCTCTCTCATACTCTACAACAAAGAGTCTAACTCCATGGTTGAAGTCTGACTGACAGCTCTCAAGCCTGCCACCTTCCTTTCCTTTGTGTCCCTCATCTGAGCAAGCTGATTTAAAAAAAAAAAGTCTGGATTCTCCCTCCTTTGGCACTAAGGAGAAGTTCAAACCATGCAAACCTTGGCCAGCATGAGGTAACCCAACTCCTGTCTCACCCCCAACCAGTATAAAACCCAAGCCAGCCTTTCCTCCCTGCTCTCTCAAAGCATTTTCAGACCTGCTTGGGAGCCTGCCCTGTTCTTTCTTTCTAGAAAGCTTAATTATGCATGTAATAAACCTTCCATATCTTCTTGGTGCATGTGTGGCACGTGAGTCTCGACATTTAAACCAAATTCTGTGTGGGAGGTCCATCTCACCTGTGAGGGATGCCACAAAAGGCTCCACCCCACCACTTGCCACAACAACACACCCACACGATGCATTTCTGGCCCCATCTTTTCTCCCTGATGACCCCTGTTCCTACTTATATTTACTCTCAAGGCAGAATGGTGTTTCTCTTTTCTTTTTTGATTCTGGGTCTCACTCTGTCATCTAGGCTGGAGTGCAGTGGCACTCCCGCCTGGGTCTTACTCTGTCTCACGGCAGCCTCGATCTCCTGGACTCAGGTGATCCTTCCATCTCAGCCTCATGAGCAGCTGGGACTACAGGCATGCAGCCCCATATCTGGCTAAATATTTCAATTTTTTGTAGAGATGAGGTCTTGCTATGTTGCCTAGGTTGGTCTCAAACTCCTGGGCTCAAACAATCCTCCAGCTTCAGCCTCCCAAAATGCTGAGATTACAGGCTCAGTTCACTAGGGTTCTGTTTTGCCCAGGAATGTTCTTTTCTGAGCACTTCCTCCCAGGGACCACATTAACCTTTCTCCTCCTTGTCGAATTGAGATTAATGTGACATGTCCCTGTGAAACTCCCTTACTTGATCATTTTACCCACAATTGCTTGCTGCTGTCATTTGTGTCTGCTATTCTCTTTGCTCTGCTCTTTGGAAGGTTTGATACCCGGCTAAGCACCTTCTCTCACCTCAAGACTCCATTAAGCTGGAAATATGAGTAATGATATCTCAAAGATGTTTAATTTCAAGAATATTTAACTTGCAGACTATTAATACCACCATCCTGCCTCCTGTCACTATTAGCACTGTCAGCCCAAATTCAGACATCCCCAGTCACCTGTCTGCTCTTATATTTTGTCTTAATATTGCTCATTTTGCCTGCAATTCACTACCCTTAGACATCTCCATTTGGATAACTCCTTCTCATCCTACTAGACTCAGTTCAGAGCTTTCTTTGTCAGGGTTATCGCTGCCTTTCTATTGTCTACATTATAAAAATAAATAAAAAGTCACAGAAATTACAAATTGGCAGCTTACAGTCTGACGCTGGCTGGAAGCTTTATTTTATTTGGCCTGCAGTGAGTATTTTAAAAATACTTTTTTTCCAAAAGAATTCAAAGCAAGATCTCAAAAAGATATTTGCACAACCATGTTTCTTTTTAACAATAGGTAAAATGTGGGCACAATCCAAACGTTCATCTGCAGATGAATGGATCAACAAAATGTGTTATTTACAAAAAATAAAAGAAGGAAATCCTGTCACATGCTACACCATAGATGAGCTTTGAGGGCATTACCCTACGTGAATTAAGACAGTCATGAAAAAAACAAATACTATATGACTCCACATATATGAGGGATCCAAAGTAATGAAACTCACAGAAACAAAAGTAGAATGGCAGTTGCCAGGGGCTGGTGAGGTACGGGGGAATAGGGAAGTGGTGTTTCATGATTATAGAGTTTCAGTTTTGTGAAATGAGAAAGTTCTAGAGATCTATTGCACAAGACTGAATATACTTAATGCTCCTGAACTTTATACTTAAAAAGAGGTTAAGATAATAAATTTTATATTTTTTACCTTAACTAAAAATTTGGAACAAAAGGGGGAAAAAGCCCAAAGAAATCATTATATCATTATATGCAGAAAAAGTTTTCGATAAAAGTCATCATCCCTTCTTGATAAAAACCCTTGAACACCTAGGCATAGATGAAACATACCTCAAAATAGTAAGATCCATCTACAAGAAACCCACAGTCAACATGTTGCAAAAGAGACAGAAATTGGAACCATTTCCCCTGAAAACCGGAATAAGACAAGGATGCCCACTCTCACTCCTCCTGTTCAATGAAGTGTTGGAAGTCCTAGCTAGAGCAATCAGACAAGAGAAGGAAATCAGGGGTATCCAAATAGGAAAAGGGGAAGTTAAGCTATCCCTCTTTGCAGATGGCATGATCCTATACCTTGAAAACCCATGAGAATCTGTCAAAAACTTCCTTGCATTGATAAAGGACTTTGGCAAAGTCTCAGGGTATAAAAAATAAATGGAAAAAGGTAAGTCTCATTCCTATATACCAACAATAAACAAACAGAAACCCAAATAAAAAGCACAATCCCATTCACAATAGCCACAAAAAAAAAAATGAAATATCTCGGCATCTTCCTAACCAGAGAAGTGAAAGACCTTTTCAGTGAAAACTACATGACACTGCTCAAAGAAATCAAAGATGACACAAACAAATGGAAAAATATTCCATGCTCATGAACTGGAAGAATTAACATTGTTAAGATGTCTATTCTACCCAAGGCAATCTACAGATTTAACACAATACCCATTAAATTACCAGCAGCATTTTTCTCAGGCCTGGAAATGACAATATAGAAATTTATGTAGAAAGATAAACAGCCACAGATAGCCAAAACATTTCTCAGCAAAAGAAACAAAGCAAGAGGTATCACACTCCCAAACTTTAAACTCTATTATAAAGCTACATCAAAACAGCCTGGTATTGGCACAAGAACAGGCATATAGACCATGGAACAGAATAGAGATCTCAGAAGCATAACTTTAATTCCTCAACCAATTCATCTTCAACAATGCCTCCACCAATATCCCCTGGAGAGAGAAGAACCCATTCAGTAAATGCTACTGGGAAGACTGACTGACCACATGCAGAAGATTAAAACAAGACCCCTACCTATCACCATACACAAAAGTCAACTCTAAATGGGTCCAAGACCTAAATGTAAAACTTTAAACTATAAGAACCTTAGAAAATGCAGGAGACACCACCCTTATGAAAATTGGAACTAGCAACCAATTCCTGATCAAAACCCCAAATGCCCAAACCATAAAAGATGAGATAGACAAGTGGGACCTCATCAAACTGAACAACTTCTGCTAAACAGAAGAAACCATCAAACCGGGCTCGGTGGTTCAGTCTGTAATCCCATGCGTTGGGAGGCTGAGGTGAGTGGATTGCCTGAGCCCGCGGGTTTGAGACCCGCCTGGGCAACTTGGTGAGACCTCAGCTCTACAATAAATCAGAAAAATTAGCCGGGTGTGGTAGCGCACGCCTGTAGCTCCAGCTACTTGGAAGACTGAAGCAGAAAGATCGCCGGAGCCCACCAGGTCAAGGCTGCGGTGGCTGGGAACGGCCACTGCACTCCAGTCTGGGCGACAGAGTGAGACTCCAATGCAAAAAATATAAATAAATAAATAAATAAATAAAATATAAAACCTTGGAGGAAAAAAAAAGAAACCATCAAAAGAGCGGGAGACAGCCCACAGTGTAGGAAACAATATTTGCCAACTGTATATTTGACAAAGGCCTAACATCTAGGAACTCAAATGTGCTGAAAAGAAAAAAAGAAACAGCCCTATTAAAAAAGTGGGCAAAAGATATGAATAGACACCTCTCAAAAGAAGACATACAAGCAGCCAACAGATACATGAAAAAATGCTCAGCCTCATTAATCATCAAAGAAATACAAATTAAAACCACACTGAAATACCACCTAATTCCAGTCAGGGTGGCCATCATCAATAAAAAACAACAGATGCTAGAGAGGATGCGGGGAAAAGGAAACACTTCTACACTGTCGGTAGGAGTGTAAACTAATACAGTCTCTGTGGAAAACAGTGTGCATATTCCTAAAAGATCTAAAAATCGACCTTCCATACAACACCACAATCCCTCTTCTGGGAATATACCTGGAGGAACTCAAATCACTCTATGAAAAAGATACCTGCACATGCATGTTTATTGCAGCATTGTTCACTACAGCAAAAACATTGAAGCAACTATGCTGCTCATCAAAAAAGAACTGGATAAAAAAGATGTAGTTCATATACATGTTGGAATATTACACAGTCATAAAGAAGGACAAAATTATAAATTTTGCAGCAACTTGGATGGACTTACAGTCTACAATACTGAGTGATCTATCACAGAAGCAAGAACTGAGTACCACATGTTCTCATCCATAAGTGGACCTTGAACAATGATCATAATTGTTCAGCAGTGGGAAACTGCCAGAGGAAGAAAGGGGGGCATACCTCATCAACAATGGTACTTGCATAAATGACTATTTGTATACCTAACCCTGAATTGTACTCCACATTTTAAAAATAAAAATAATAGATAGATAGATAGGTAGATAGATAGATAGATAGATAGATGATAGATAGATAGATGAAACAGAACTGTTAAACACAGGAATGCCTTTAGAGGGACACTTCGGTTCACCAAAACCCAACACTCCTTACACTAGCCTGATTCACATGTCTAAATGAACTGCCAAGCCCCCATGTACATTAATTTTGAGTTTGGAATAATAGGAGAATTTAAAATGAAATAAGATGAACTTGGAATGCTTACATAGGAGTGTGGATATTAACACTGAGTGATTTCTTTGTTCATCAAACATTCATTAAACCCTAGCATCTAGTACTTGCTAGACACTGCAAATAAAAAAGGGATTATCTCAGTTCCTGCCCTCAAATATTTTATATTCTAAGAAAACTGAATTGTAGTGTAGTTTAGTAAGCATTGTGACCAAGAGCTGTGCAGGATATCCAGTGCCCCTCCATGAGGACACATAGAATAAGCATGAGAGAATGAAGAAAGCTAATCCAGAGGTGGTATCTCCTGAGATTAGTTTTATAGGATAAATAGGAATTATCCAGTGAAATTCGCATTTTTGAGAATTTTGCATTTTTTCTTCTGTTTTGTATTGCTAATTTCATTCCATTATGGTTAGGAAACATACTTGGCATGATTTCAATCTTCTTAAATTTGCTGAGACTTGTTTTGTAACCTATTATGCGATCTAGCCTGGTGAATGTGGAGAATGGTTTATGTACATTTGCGTATTCTGTTTCTGTTGGGTGAGATGTGTATTCTGCTACTGTTGGGTGCAATGTTCTATATATGCCTGTTAGGTCCATTATGTCTACAGTACTGTTCAAATTCACTGTTTCCTTATTCACTTTGTCTAGATGTTGTGTACTGTTTAAAATGAGGTCTTGAAGTCTCCTACTATTATTGTATTGCTATTTCTCCTTTCAGATCTATCAATGTTTGCTTTATATATATATTTAGGTGCTATGCTGTATGAATGGATATATTTTTATAATTGTTTAGTTTTCCTGATGAATTATCCCTTTTATCATTATATAATTACTTTGTCTCTTGTGAAAGTTTTGCCTTAAAGTCTATTTTGTCTGATAGAAATATAGCTAGCCCCGTTCTCTTCTGGTTGCCATTTATGTGGAATATCTTTTTCCATCCCTCACTTTCAGTCTATAAGTGTCTTTGATTCTAAAGTGAGCCTCTTGCAAACAATATATATCTATATCTTTGATTGTTATCCACTCAGCCATTCTATTTATTTTTAATAAATGTTTAGGCCAGACATGGTGGCTCACACCTGTTATCCCAGCACTTTCCGAGACTGAGGCAGGAGAATCACTTGAGTTCAGGAGTTCAAAACAAGCCTGAGCAACACAGCAAGACCTCGTCTCTACTTCAATATATAAAATAAGTATTTAAGCCATTTATGTTTAAGGTAATTATTATGTAAGGATTTACTTTAGCCATTTTGTTCATTGTTTTCTGTTTTGTAGTTCTTTTGTTTCTCTTTTTTCTTTTGCTATCTTCTTTTTTGATTTGTTGACTTTTTAAAGTGAAATGCTTAGATTCCTTTCTGTTTTTCCTTTGTGTATCTGCTATAGATATTTTCCTTGAGGTTGCCATGCTTACATGAAACATCTTATAATGATCTCTTTTTAACTTGGTAACAACTTGAATTGCATTGTATACAGAAACTCTATATTTTCCCTCTTCCTGACACACACATACTTTATGTTAATGATGTCATACTTTACATCTTTTTATATTGTATATACATTAACAAATTTTTGTTCTTATAACTATTTTTAAACTTTTGTTTTTTAACTTTTATAATAGAGCTAAAAGTGATTTATATACCACAATTACTTTAGTACAGTTTTCTGTACTTTTCGGTATATTTACTTTTACCACTGAGTTTTATACTTTCATGTGCTGAGTTGCTGGTTAGTATCCCTTCATTTCAACTTGAAGAACACCCTTTAGTATTTCTTTTAAGACAGGTCAAGTGGTGATGAAATTCTTCAGCTTTTGTATGTCTAGAAAATTTATTATTTCTCCTTCATTTCTAAAGGACAATTTTAACAGGTAACATATTGTGAGCTGGCAGGATCTCCCCCCCCCCACCACCACCCCTTCTCTCTATCTGCCTCTTGCTCTCTCAACACTTTGGAGATCATTTTGCTCTCTTCTGACCTGGAAGCTTTCTGCTGTGAAATCCATTGATAATCTTATGGGAGCTCCTTTACAAATGATGGATCACTATTCTCTTGCTTTTAAAATGATCTTTGTGCTTGACTTTTGTCAATCTGATTATAATGTGCAAATAGGCAACCTATAGAATGGGAAAATATATTTGCAAACTATATACATCTGACAAAGGACTAATATTCAGAATCTACAAAGAACTCAAACAAATTATCAAAAAAAAAAAAAAAAAAGCAAATTACTCCATTAAAAAGTGGGCAAAAAGCCAGGCTCGGTGGCTCAGCCTGTAATCTCGCGCCTTTGGGAAGCTGAAGTGAGTGGATTGCCTGAGCCCACGGGCTTGAGACCTGCCTGGGCAACTTGGCGAGACCTCATCTCTACAATAAATCAAAAATCAGCCGGGCGTGGTAACGCACGCCTGTAATTCCGGCTACTCAGAAGGCTGAGGCAGAAGGATCACCGGAGCCCAGTGGGTCGAGGCTGCGGTGGCTGGGAGCGGCCACTGTACTCCAGTCTGGGCAACGGAGTGAAATTCCAATTCAAAAAAAAAAAAAAAAAGTGGGCAAATGACATGAACAGGCATCTCTCAATAGAAGATATACAAATGACCAACAAACATATGAAAAAATGCTCAACATCACTCATCAGGAAAATGCAAATTAAAACTGCAATAGGATACCACCTTACACCAGTCAGAGTGGCCATTATTAAAAAATCAAAAAGCAATAGATATTGGCACAGATGCAGAGAAAAGGGAATGATTATACACTGTTGGTGGGAGTGTAAATTAGTACAACCTCTATAGAAATTGGTATGGTGATTTCTCAAAGTACTAAAAGTGGATCTACCATTTGATCCAGCAACCCCACTACTAGGTACCCACCCAAAAGAACAGAGGTTGTTATACAAAAAGGACACCTGCACTCAGATATTTATCACAATTCACAATTGTAAAGATGTGGAGTTAACCTACATACCCATCAACCCATCAATAGATAATGAAAATGTGGTATATATATACTATAGAATATTATTCAGCTATCAAAAAGAATGAAATAATGAATTATTTTGCAGCAACTTGGATGGAATTGGAGATTATCTTAAGTGAACCAACTCAGGGACAGAAAACTAAACGCTGTATGTTCTCACTTACAAGAAATGGACATGGGAGACTCAGAAGAGGGTGTGAGGAAGAGGTGGAAGGACAAAAAATAATCTATCAGGTACAATGTGGAGGACAGGTGGGGGTGGTGGGTACACTTAAAACTCAGACTAAAACTATTTGTACCCTCCAAAGCTATTGAAATTAAAAAGTAAATAAATAATCTGGTTTTAGGTTTGCTGATTCTCCCTGATCAAATCTGCTGTTGTATCCCTTTTAATAATTTTTTTAGTTCAGTTATTATATCCTTTAGCTTCAGAATTTCTGTTTGGTTCTTCTTTATCATTTTATCTCTGTTGATATTCTTATTTTGTTCATGTATCATTTTTCTAATTTATTTTAGCTGTCTGTCTGTGTTCTCTTGCAACTCACTGAGCTTCTTTTTTTTTTTTTTTTTTTTGAGTTGGAGTCTCACTCTGTCACCCAGATCGGAGTGCAGTGGCCACCGCAGCCTTGACCTGCTGGGCTCCGGCGATCCTTCCACCTCAGCCTTCCGAGTAGCCGGAACTACAGGCATGCACTACCATGCCCGGCTGATTTTTTGATTTATTGTAGAGATGAGGTCTCGCTGCCCAGGCGGGTCTCGAACCCGCGGGCTCAGGCAATCCACTCACCCCAGCCTCCCAAAGGCATGGGATTACAGGCTGAGCCACTGAGCCTGGCTTCACTGAGCTTAAGATAATTTTCTTACATTCTTTGTCAGGCTGTTTATAGATATTCCATTTTTTAAGGATCAGTTACTGGAGATTTATTCTGTTCTATTGATTGAGTCATGTTTTTCTGATTCTTTATGTTTCTTATATATTTGCTTTGGTGTCTGTGTATTTAAAGAAATAGCTCCCTCTTCTAGTCTTTACAGACCAGCTTTGACAAGGAAAGACCTTCACCAGTTAGCCCATCTAGAGATACTGGGTCTTTATTTCTTGCTGCTTCAGGCATTTAATCTGTGTGTGTGTGTGTGTGTGTGTGTGTGTGTGTGTGTGTGTGTGTGTGTGTGTGATCGACTTGTTTGTTTGTTTGTTTTTGTTTTTGTTTTTTAGAAAGCAGGATTTATTGAGAGGACAGAAACGCTCCCAGAGCAAGAGGGGACCCAAATGGGCTGCCCTAATTTTTTTCTTTTAGAAGCCCATAATCTCATACTTCCTTTGGTGTTTGACTATGTCAGTGCCATTGGTCATCCATGTGAGGCAAGATAGAAGCTGACCCTTCAGTCAGCACCATGAAAGACGAGAATGTTGAGGGGCGTGCGTCACTTTTTTTTTTTTAGTTGGAGTCTCACTCTGTCTGTCACCCAGGCTGGGGTGCAGTGGCATACTCACAGCCACTGCAGCCTTGACCTGCTGGGCTCAGTTGATCCTTCCACCTCAGCCTTCAAAATAGCTGGAACCACAGGCATGTGCCACCACACCCAGCTAATTTTTTTTTATTTGTTATAGAAGTCTCGCCAAGTTGCCCAGGCTGGTCTCGAACCCGTGGGCTCAGGCAATTCTCTCATCTCCTCCTCCCAAGGTTCTAGGATTACAGGTGTGAGCCACCATACCTGGCTTCATACTCCATTCTTACCCCTCCTTCCTGAAGGAGAAGCCTCAGTTATGCATATTATCCCAATCTCTCAGAACCATATCAGTCATAGCTTCCCCAAGCATCTGGACTGTTCTGATTTCTTCAATGCTGTATGTGAGGCAGAGCTTAAGCCCCTCAGGAGCACACTGAAATGTCAAGAACAGTGGAGCCGTGCTCACTTCTTCCTCCTGCCTGAAAGAACAGTTTCAGTTCTCCAGGGCTCACAGTGTCGTACCAGTCATAATAAGGTGCCCACAGAGTCACACCAACCACCAATCCTTTTAACACTATGTGTGAGGTAAGCTAGCCCCTTGGGGAGCACACTGAAAGATTTGGGACATTGGACATTTCCCCTACCCTTCTCCTAGCCCCACAATGGAGGAGTCACTGAGCTGTGCTGGTTTGGGCAAGGAGCTGATGTAGATGAAATAAAATGGATTATGTTGTTCATTTCGGTTCAACTGATCTTGGTTTTGTGCTTATCTGGGGGTACTGCAACTTAATTGGAATAGACTTTTCATAAAAGTATTTTGTTACCTATATCATTGTTAAATCTATGTTTCTGTGGAGGCATGAGGGCTGTGACTTTCTATTCTGCCATCTTGATGACATCACTTCTGTGCCATTATTCTTCAACATCATTTTTCATGGCTACATGGTACTTAACTATGTTCATGTAATTAGACATTTGATTGTTTCCAAAAAATATATTATTGTGAGTATCCTTATGGACAAATAATTCATAATTGTTCACTAAGAGTAAACTCCTGGTTGTTCAAGGGACATGAATATTTTAAAGGCATTTGATAAATACTACCACATTGCCCTCCAGAGAAGCTGTATTAATATCCACTCCTAATAGTGTAGTATAAAAGTTTAATTTTCCTGAATTCTTATCAAAACTGAGTATTATCAATAAAAATACCTTTACCATAAGCAAAAATTAGTATCTTCTAATTGTTTCAATTTGTACTTTTTTGCTGAATGTATTTTTGTTTACTGGATATTTGCACTTCTTTATTTGTGTGTATGTGTTTACTTTTTTGTTTGTTTGTTTGTTTTAGAAAGCAGGATTTGTTGAGAGGACAGAAAATCTCCCACAGTGGAAGAACACCCGAGGGGGTTGCCTGTGTGTGTATTAATACCCTATTTTGTGTGTGAATTCCCTCAGTTTTCTTTATTGTTGATTTGTAAGGGCTTTAAAAGTATATTGAACATACTAATGCTTTTTCTGTATTATGTGTTCCAAATGTATTTTTTTTCCAGTTTGTCTTTTGGCTTTCAATTTTGTTTGTAAAGATTTTCTACTGATGAAAAATGTTATTTTAAATCATCAAGTATTCTAATTTTTAAAAAGTTTTCCATCAAGCATATAAATACCTTCCCCACATGAATTATATCTTTATATTTTTATTGTTCACATTTATATTCTTAATCCATGTGAAATTAATTTTATGTGGTCTGTGGCAGAAAATGTTTTCTAAGTGGTAAGCCAATTATCACAGTATCATTTATTGAAAGACTCTTCTTATCCCATTGACTTAAAATGCTATTATGTGGTATACTAATTTCATATGCAGAGTTTAATCTGTTTCTACATTATGCTATTGATTTATTCACTTATTCCTGCACCAGCACTGTACCATTCTCATTACTGATCCTCTACGGTATTTACCTAGAGCAACCAAACTGCAGTGTTTGAGGGCATAGTCCCCAAAACTTTCCTCACATCTGACACTGCCTGCAAGTTTGAGAGGTTTCCAGAATCATCCTCAGACACAGAGCAGAGTCTGTAAGGGTTCCAAGTGCAAAATTTCCACTGGAGTCAGGACACATTACTTTCCTGGCATCAGTAGGAACAACACGCACAGATTATTGCCAACCAGGGAAGGTCATCCAAACTTGAGGGTCTACAGTTGTTAACAGGGCTTTGTTATGTAGGTATGATTGACTGATGGATTGTCCATGTGGTTGAATTCAGTCTCTAGGTCAATTGATATCACATGACCTAAAACGCCTACCCTAAATTACATGGTTGATCTTTCTGGCATGGCCACCCCACTCTAAAGTTAGGACTGGTTAACCCCCATCCTAAACAAAGACACTCAAAGACCAGGTACATCATAGACCAGTGCCCAGAAGCCAAGAGCGAAGGCCTTTCTTGAGCAAAACCAAGTTTCTTAATACACAATATCAAAGTAATGTAGAGCAAGCTCCTTTCCTTTCCTTTCTAAAAGTGTTTAGTTAGTTTCAGAGCCAGCTTCATAAGGTGTGTTGACCTGTGCAGTCTCACAGGGCCTGTGCTCGAAAAGGATCTAAATCTGGTTTAATGCTCTGCTATCACTGTCTTGAAGTTCTTTTTTTTTGAGTTGGAGTCTCACTCTGTCACCCAGACTGGAGTGCAGTGGCCACTCCCAGCCACCGCAGCCTCGACCTGCTGGGCTCTGGGGATCCTTCCGCCTCAGCCTTCCAAGTAGCTAGAACTACAGGCGTGCGCTACCACGCCCGGCTAGTTTTTGATTTGTTGTAGAGATGAGGTCTCGCCAAGTTGCCCAGGCGGGTCTCGAACCCTCGGGCTCGGGCAATCTACTCACCTCAGCCTCCCAAAGTGCTGGGATTACAGGCTGAGCCACCAAGCCTAGCCTTACACTTATTATTAAACTTGTGTTTTACATGTGAAGTCAAGGAAAAGGCACATGCACATGAGCAGAAAAGATGCATGTATGTGTGTCCATCATTCCTTGTCACCCTATCTGTAAATAACATTCACAAAACCCCATGAACACAGAATTCTGATGAGACCAGAATGCAGAGGAGTTCATGGAGACTTAAAGTACAAAATATATGAGTTGCAAGAGGTCTCACTTTCCCCTCAGAGCAGAACTTGCTTCAAATGAAAAAAGAGTATTCTAGTAACACAGATACCGGAAGAACCCTATTACACCTGTCCTACTCATGTGACTTCCCTGTATTAGTTAATCACTTGTGCTAAAAATGATGACATAGAAGGGAATAGAGAAATAGGGCAACCCATATTCCTTGTCCTTTCATTCCTTCTTTACTCATAAGTAAGCTAGTACGCTGAGGGCAGAGTATGTCAGAAAAATGTGCACCATCTCCTCAAACAGCCTGCACAGTCCTTGACTCTGCATTCCTGAATAGTTGAGAGCAGTTCACAAGACACTCTCACTTCTCACCTTCTGTATGCTCAGGGTACCCAAGACCCCCTTCAGTTTTGATGGTTCACTGGAAGGACTCACAGAACTCACTGAAAGCTGTTATCTTTGTGTTGTGTCACATTACAGTAAAAAGATAGAGATTAGAGTCAGCCCAGAGAAGAAGAGCAAGGACAGGGCTTAGGGGAATTCCAAATGGGGCATGCCCAGTCGTCCTCTCTCAGGGGTCATAGACAGCAGTAATTCCACCTGGCATGGCATGTGATGACACACATGGAGTCTTGCCAACCAGGGAGGTGCAAAAAAAGAAAAAAGAAAAGAATAGAAAAGAATGTGCATGAAGTGAAATAAAGAACTAGGGAAATATAACTAGCTGAATTTGTTTTATACAACATTTCCACTGTTGTATAACAACAACAAAAAACCATGTGCAAGCTACAAAATGCAAATAGTGTAATTTTGGTGGTTTCACATATGAGTAAAACGCCAAAAAGAAAAAATTAAAATTTTAAAAAGTGAGCAAAGGATATGAATAGATACTTCTCAAAAGAAGACGTACAAGCAGCTAACAGATACATGAGAAAATGTTCAACCTCACTAATCCTCAAAAAAAATGCAAATTAAAACCACACTGAGATACTACCTAACTCCAGTCAGGATGGCCATCATCAATAACTCAAGAGGAGATGATGTGAGGAAAAGGGAATGCTTCTACACTGTTGGTGGGAGTATAAACTAGTGCAACCTCTATAGAAAACAGTGTGGCGATTTCTAAAAAACTCGAAAAATCTACCTTCCATACAATCCAGCAATACCTCTTCTGGGAATATACCCAGAGGAACTCAAACCATTTCATAAAAAAGATACCTGCACATGCATGTTTATTGCAGCTCTTTTCACAATAGCAAAAAACATGGAACCAACTATGCTGCCCATCGAAAGCAGACTGGATTAAAAAATGTGGTACGTATATACAATGGAATCCTTCACAGCCATAAAGAAGGACAAACACCTGGACTTTCAAGCAACTTGGATGGATTTAGAGTCTATGATACTCAGCGATCTATCACAGAAATGAAGAACTGAGTACCATATGTACTCACTCATAAGCAGACCCTGAACATTTATCATAAGACTGTAAGTAAGGGATCAGCAGTCAAGGAAAACTGCGTGCAGGGATGGGGGCGGGGGACGAGGGTTGAAGGGTGGAGGGGGAAGGGCAGGGGTAGAGGAAGGGAGGCACATAGCACTAAATGGGTACCTGATCTCAGACGAAGTGGGGACAAAAGTGAAATTCAAAGTTTACCTGCAAAATAACCACTTATCTATCTAATCCTGAATTGTACCCCACATCTTTAAAATAAATACATTTTAAAAATAAAAAAATTAATTTAAAATCCTAATTTTTTTTACTTAGAACAACATTTAATAATAAATTTAAAGCATTATGATGTGTTGAGGAAAAGACCACTTAAGAAAAGATTTTAAAATTTAGTACTTTAACAGCACTTTTTCTTTCTTTTTGTACCCAAGACCTCATGCTTTCATTTTGCACTGGACCCTGAAAATTGTGTAACCAGCCCTGACTAGTCTTTATTATCTATTCTTTCCAAAAAAAGTTAATCATATTGTAATTGTCTAGAAAATATCACTCATAGATTTGAGTAGGGATGGCATTAAATCAATGGTCATATGTGTATCCTAAATGTGTGAAGTCCCTAGATTTAAAACAAGAGAAAATGCCAGAAATGATATAGTACATGCCCCATCTACAAGTATTTAATGCAAAAGGGATGGTCAAAGCAGACAAACAGAAAACTCAACTGCAGTCCAATCTGTTTGGATCCCATGAATCTGTATTCTCTGCTAAAACTGGTAGATTAGTTTGGGGAAGAAGTTACATGTTTATTACATCATTTTCTGATTGAAGAACATGAATATGTCTCCATGTATTGATTACCTTTTCAAAACCTTCATAAAGTTTTGTAGTTTTCTTAATTTTGGGAGTATACATTTTTTGCCATGTTTGTTCCTGTATATTCTTCTGTTTCCTGCTATTGTGGATTAGATATTTTTCTATCACATTTTCTGAGATTAATGATATAAAGAAAAACAATTGAATGTTTTACTTAGTTCTAAATGGTTCTCAGTAGAATCTCTTGGTTTCTTTCCTTTTTTTTTTTTTTTAATGCAACAAGTGTATTATCTTTAAATAATTTTTTTCAGGCCTACACAGTTTTTTCTTGTCTTATAATTGCTAATCTTCAAAAAAAATGTTAAATAATTTTTTTTGGCGGGAGGGGCAGGGCTCAGCGGCTCAGCCTGTAATCCCAGCACTTTGGGAGGCCAAGGCAAGTGGATTGCCTGAGCCTACAGGTTCAAGACCAGCCCAGGCAATCTGGCGAGACCTTGTCTCTACAATAAATCAGAAAAATTGGCTGGGCATGATAGCACACGCCTGTAGTTCCGGCTACTTGGAAGGCTGAGGTGGAAGGATTGCCGGAGCCCAGCACAGCACTCCAGCCTGGGCGACTGAGACTCCATCTTAAAAAAAAAATGTTAAATAATATTTTAGGGTGAGAGAAGTATGGTGTTGACTTTTCATTTAAGATTGAAATTTGTTATTATGTTTGATGCATAGTCTGTCAAATTTTGTTTTTAAAGAGTAATGAATGTTTAATTCTGTTAAATGTTTTTCCAGCATCTGTTTTGATATTTTTATGGTTTTTCTGTTTTAATCCATCAATGTGCTAAACTTTTAATGAATTTTCCTAATACTGAATCATCTCTAAATTGTTAGAATAAAACATGTGTTTATAATGTATGCTCCTTTTAATAATTTGCTGTTATTCTCTTTTCCAAAAATGTATTTTTTTCATAAGATATTGGTGTGTAGTTTTCATTTTTATGCTGTTTTCTCAAATTTTGGAATCATTTTCTAAGTAATTTTGTAAAAAGAATTGGGAAAATTTCCATATTCTCTTTATGCTCTTTTTTTTAACTTTTAATTTTTTTATTTTAAAAAATAAAATAAATTTAAAGCATTATGATGTGTTGAGGAGGGGTACAATTCAGGGTTAGGCATACAAATGTTCGTTATGCAGGTACATTATGCCAGTACACTTGTTGTTGAGGTGGGCACCCCCCAGATTCCCACGACTGCCAATCCCGTCTCCCTCACTCCCCAGCAGTTTCCCACTACTACCAATCCTTTTCTTATCGTATTATGATAATTGTTCAAGTTCTGCTTATGAGTAAGAACTGTGATACTCAGTTCTATGTTTCTGTGAAAGATCACTCAGTATTATAGACTGTAAGTCCATCCAGGTTGCTGTGAAGTCCATGATTTCGTTCTTCTTTATGGCTGCGTAATATTCCATTGTTTATGCACCACATTTTTTTTATCCATTTCTCTTTTGATGGGCAGCACAGTTGGTTCCATGTTCTTGCTACTGTGAGCAATGCTGCAATAAACATACATGTGCAGGTATCTTTTTTATAGAGTGATTTGAGTTATTTCAGGTATATTCCCAGTAAGGGGATTGCCAGGTCTTAAGGAAGATTGATATTTTAGATCTTTTAGAAATCACCAGACTGAGTCAGAGTCTTACTCTGTGCCCAGGCTGGAGTGCAGTGGCACGCTCACAGCCACCACAGCCTCTACCTACTGGTCCCAGATCATCCTTCCACCTCAGCCTTCCAAGAAGCTGGAACCACAGGCATGGACCACCACACATGGCTAATTTTTTTATGTATTGTAGAGACAAGGTCTCACTAAGCTGCCTAGGCTGATCGCCAACCTCTGGACTCAAGCAATTCTCTGGCCTCTACCTCCCAAAGTGCTGGGAATACAATCGTGAGCTACCACACCCAGCTGTCTTTATACTCTTAAAGTGTTTAAAAATGAAAAAAATTATTTACTCATTGACTATTTGGAGGAACTTACCTATAAAACCTTCTGGGTTTAGAAGCATTTTAAAAAATAATTCTTTAAATTTTCTCCAATGTTATTTTCTGGATTTATGTTTCTACCTCTTTTTTAGTAAATATTGGAACTTTTTATTTTTTTAGAAAGTTCCTCATTTTCCCAAAATATTCAAATTTATCATCTTAGAATTGTATCTAATATTTTCTCATTTTTAATAATTATCTTTTTTATGAGGATGCAATCAAATTAAGAACTAATGAAATTCAGTGGACACATGACTACATTTCTTAAACAAACGACATGAGGAAAAAAGGGGTGTGAGTAGTTGTGATAGACTTAAAGACTGAAGCAACAACAATTAAATACAGTAAATAAGTGAACTTCTTCGCATACTAATTTGAAAAAACAATTGTTAAAAGTGTTTGAGATCACTGAGTAAAGTTGAATACAGAATTAAAATGATAATAAGAGTTACTGCTAATTTTTTTTCAGTGTAATGATATAACAGTTAAGGTTCAAATTTTTAAAGTCCTAATTTGCTTGAATATATACTGAATAAAATGCTAAGTTGTATGGAATGCCTCAAAATACTCCAAGGGAAGAAAAAGAAGAAGAGAGTGGAGGGAAGCAGAGGGAGAAAGGGGAGAGGAATAAATAAGAAGAATGCAACGTGGTGGTCATTGCTGAAGCAACTGATAGGTACACAGGGGTTTGTTACACTATTTTAAATATTGAAATGTCTAAAATTTTCCCCTCTGTTTATATGAGTTACCTCTTTTACCATTCTGAATGTTACTTTTGTTTTCCTCATTTTTTCTAAGTTAGACTTGTGTCCGTGTATGTGTGTGTGTGTGAGAGAGAGAGAGGACATTGTGCATATGGTAGATTGATGCTCAGCATTCATTTTGCCCTGACTTTCTCAACTGCTGAGCCCAGAGAGCTAAAAAACTACATTTCCCAGATTCCCTAGCAAACAGGATTTTAAACGAGATTTAGACTTAGCCAACCAGAAGCATCCATGAAAGCTTCGGCAGGCAGAAAAAAGGCGGAGCCGGAGCTTCTGCTTTTTCTGCGGGCAGGAACAGTTGTCAGAGATTATTTTCTCTGTATCTAAATCTGCAGAGGTCTCAATGTCGGTCACTAGTTTTGTGGATGCCATACGCAGGCACAGGATATCATTTTACTGATGCAGATCGTAGCAGAGGCAGTGGTTCTGGAGCCCACGGCAGTGGTGACAGTTTCCTGTTTATGACGGCATCCTCACCGGGACTGTATTTTTCTGCCGCACTGGCTTTCTGATGTGAAAGACAACAGCTGCCTTGGTGACACCATTTTGCAGAGTGGTTTTCAGAGTCATTTCTGAAAGCTCCACCCACCATCTGCTCTTCAGCACAAGATTCCTACAAACCGTTTAATTCCCTGTGATAATCTTCCTAAATCTGTTCTCTGTAACTGAACCTTGACTAATATGATAAATTAAATTAGCGGTGTGGTTCTGTACTACTTATGACGGAGGATTGGTTGCATTTGCTACACCCAAAATAGCAGTGGCTTTAAAAAGTGTGAACTTTATGTTTGTCTCTAAAATAAATGCCTCAGCGGGTATGTTTGTTTTGCTCTACAAAGTTTTTAAGCTTTCTGCTCAGACATTCCGAGGCTGTTACCCTTGTCTGTGTGGTTCAGTATAACTCACCACCATGTCTGGTATTCCATTCGGAGAGAAGAGAGAGAACATGTTTCCCTTTAAAGGCATAACCCCAATTTGCAAATTATTAATAATCACATCCCATTGTCCAGAACGAAGTCACATGACCACACTTGGCTACTAGGTACAGTAACCTGCTTGACTGGTCCCTCCCTCTTGATATTTTGAAATACCTTACTATGTTTACAAAATTCAAAGAATGCCCTGGCGTAGAAAGGAGCAACAGCCCCAAACAGATCATATCCCTTATTACTTTTTTTCCCCCGAGTTGGCGTCTTATTGTTTTGCACAGTTACTATAGGACCCAGCAGTAACATTTCTAGGTGTATGCTCCAAGAGTAATGAAAACATTTGCCCGCAGAAAAATTTGTACAGTACACAGATATTTATAGCAACATCTTTCATAATAGCCAAAAGGTAGAAGCAAACCAAATATCCATCAACAGATGAATGAATAACAAAATGTGTTCTATCCATACAATGGAATATTATTCTGCCACAAAAAGGAATAAAGTACTAATGCATGCTACAATACGGATAAATCTTGAAAATATTATAGTAAATGAAAGAAACCAGTCACAAAAGACCACACATTGTATAGTTGTATATGAAATGTGCAGAATAGATAAATGTACAGAAACAGAAAGTATATCTATGCTTGCCTTAGGATAGAGAGGGAAGGGGGGGAATTACAGCTAAGGGTATGAGGTTTCTTTTGGAGGTGATAAAAAATATTCTAAAATTGGTTGTGGCAATGGATGCATAACTCTGTGAATATGCTAAAAACTCATTGAATTGTACACTTTAAATGGGCAAATTACATGTATTTAAAAATAAAAGTTAACTGGGTGTGGCAGCTCACACCTATAATCCTAGCTGTTCAAGAGGCTGAAGTAGGAGGATTGCTTAAGCCTGGAGTTCAAGGTTTCAGGGAGCTATGATCTGTCACTGCACTACTGCACTCCAACCTAGGAAACAGAGTGAGACCTCATCTCTAAAAAAGAAAAAAAATGTTAGGACATCATTGTTTTGAACTGACCTCCTGATTATAGGAGCTTAGTTCAAAACAACATTTGCCAACAAACATGAAAAGGTACTCAGTATCACTATTCTTTAAGGAAACATAAATCAAAGCCACAATGAGATATCATCTCACACTCATTAGGATGGCTGGTATTAAAAGGCAGAAAATAATAAGTGTTGACAAAGATGTGGAGTGCCAACATACCAAACCAAAATTGAGTTAGATGCATACAGAAACTCCATATCACTAAGCTCAAATTAAATTGTTTATCTGACCATCCAAAATATCAAGAAAAAGAGAGTGATACAGACCAGTTCTAGCCAGCATGATAAGGAAGTCCCTTCTGCTTTAACCTTACAAAGAAAGTATCTTTGAAATAACCAACCCACTTTTTGTTCTCTGCTTTTGCTTTCCTTGGCCCTTTTTGTGGCTATAAAGTCAAACTCCTCCACTCAGTTCACTAGAACACTTACTCTGTTTTATAAAATGAGGTCTTGTCCAATTTTAGAATCACAAATACAAACCAATTAAGATCTTTAAGCCAACTTTGTTGTAATTTTGTCTTTTGACATATGGCACATAAATTATATCTCAATAAAGCTGTTCTAAAAAGCCATATAATGAACCCTCATATCTATAATCAAATGATACTTGGCAAAGGTGTTAAGACAATTCAATAGGAAAAGCATAGTCTTTTCAACAAACTGTGCTAGGAAAATAAGTTAAACTCTTACCTTATACCATATACCAAAACAAACAAACAAAAAACCTCAAAAATGGATCAAAGACCTAAACATGAAAACTAAAACTATAAAATTCTTAGAAGAAAATGTAGGTCAAAAGCTTCATGGCATTGAATTTGACAATGATTTCTTAGATATAACACCAGAAGCCCAGGCAACAAAAGTAAAAATAGATTTAAAAAGAGGAGGGGGGACAACATCAATAAGGGTATCTGATCTCAAGCCAGGCAAAGTGGGGACCAAAGGAAGACCCAAAATTTACCTGTTTGATGACCACTTGTATACCTAATCCTGAATTGCACCCCACATCTTTAAAATAAAATAAATTTTAAAAATAAATTTAAAAGCTTCTGTGCATCAAAGGACACAGTCGACAGAGTGAAAAAGCAACCTGCAGAGTAGGAGAAAATATTTGCAAATCATATGTCTGATAAGAAATTAATAACCAAAACACATAAAGAACTCCTACAATGCAACAACAACAACAAAATTGTTAAATGGGCAAAGGTCCTGAATAGGTATTTCTACAAAGAAGGTATGTAAATAGCCAACAAATATATGAAAAGGTACTCAATATTGTTATAGACTAAGGCTCTGGGAACAGGAGTTTCTCATTATTCCCATGTTTGATTTGAAGTTGTCTATCCAAATGTACCAAAGTAGCTTATTCAATTGTTGTAACTCCCTTCCACTTAAGGAAACATCAACATGATTAGGACATCTTGGTTCATGCTGAAACTGTCCGTAGGCCTTGTTAATTCATTCTAGGAGGCTGGTGAAGGAGGATTAGAAGATTTTGAGCCCCAGCGCAGTGGCTCAAACCTGTAATCCCAGCACTTTGGGAGACTGAGGCAAGAGGATTGCCTGAGCTCAGGGGTTCGAGACCAGCCTGGGCAACTTGGTGAGACCTTGTCTCCACAATAAATCAAAAAATAAGCCAGGCATGATAGTGTGTGTGTAGTTCCAGCTATACGGAAAGCTAAGGTGGAAGGATCACCTGAGCTCAGCAGGTCAGGGGTGAGGTGGCCATGAGCGTGCCACTGCACTCCAGTCCGGGTGACAGAGTGAGACTCCAACTCAAAAAAAAAAGAAGATTTTGAGTCATGTGCTTTTTAATTTAACCTTGGGAGTAGGTGACAGGCTATGGCATATAAACTCTGAGTAAGTGGTACTGCCTTTTAGCAGGATTTTGGTAATGATACCCCTGTCTCCCTGTGACCTGGTTGCAGAAATAAACTCCCTTTTCTCCCAGTTTCTGCCTCTCATCTTCAATTGACCACAAGGGAAGGAGCTGGGCTAGTTTATCCAGGAACAACATCACTATTCATTAGGGAAATGCAAATCAAAGCCACAGTAAGATATCATCTCAAATGAGATATCATCTCATAACCACTAGAATGGTTGGTATTAAAAAATAGAAAATAACAAGTGTTGGCAAGGTTGTGGAGAAATTGGAACTCTGTATACTATTGATGGAAATTTAAAATGGTGTAGCCACTATGAAAAACAGCAGTGTGGTTTGAAAAATTAAAAATAGAATTAGCATATGATCCAGCAATACCATTTGGGGGCTTTTTATTCAAAAGAATTGAAAGTAGGATTTAAAGATATATTTGTATACCCATGTTAATACCATACTATTCATAGTAACCAAAAGGTGAAAACAAAAAAAATGCCCATCCACAGATAAAAGATAAACAAACTGTGGTATATATGTACCCTGGAATATCAGCCTTAAAAAGGAAGGAAGTTCTGACACATGTTATATATACCATGAAGAACCTTGAGGACATTATGCTAAGTGAAATATAAGCTAGTCACACAAGAAGAAATACTGTATGAGTCCATTTATATGATCTAGAATAGTCATTTTATAGAGACAGAAAGTAAGTAGTTGCTGAGGCTTGTGGGAGGAGGGATTAGGGAGTTGTTTAATGGATACAGAGTTTCAGTTTTGCAAGTTGAAAAGTTCTAGAGATTGGTTGCATAACAAATGTGAATATACTTAACAATACTGAACTATATACTTAAAAAGAATTAAGATGGTGAGTGTTATTTTATTTTGAGACAGAGTCTTGCTCTGTCATCCAGGCTGCAATGCAGTGGCATAATCATAGCTCACTGCAGCCTTGATTTCCTGGGCTCAAGGAATCCTCCTGCCTCAGCCTCCCAAGTAGCTGGAACTCAGGCACAAGTCACCATGCCTAGCTAATTCTAAATGTTTGTTTAAAGATGGGGTCTCACTATGTGACTTAGTTTGGTCTTGAACTTCTGGCCTCAAGACATCCTTCCACCTCAGACTCCCAAAATGCTGGGATTACAGGTATGAGCCATCACACCTGGCTGTTTATTTTATTTTACAAAATAAAAAGTAAATCTATACATGTTGGCCAGAGATGGAGTGAGAGATCCTTCACTCATTGGCTTACTGTTGCATAAAAAAAGAAGGAAGTTAGTTACCAATTCAAGGTAGCTTTGTGTTTACTTTTTTCCATCAGAATGGTGTGCAACATATGCTAGCTGCTAACTTTAATGTTTTCTTAGGATTTAGAGTCTAGAATACTCAGTGATCTGTCATAGAGACAAAGACCTGAGTACTACATGTTCTCACTCATAAGCAGACCCTGAACATTTACCATAATACTACAAGAAAGGGATTGGCAGCCAGGCTCGGTGGCTCAGCCTGTAATCCCACGCCTTTGGGAGGCTGAGGTGAGTGGATTGCCTGAGCCCGCGGGTTTGAGACCCGCCTGGGCAGCGAGACTTCATCTCTACAATAAATCAAAAAATCAGCCGGGCGTGGTAGCACGCGCCTATAATTCTGGCTACTTGGAAGGCTGAGGCGGAAGGATCACCGGAGCCCAGCGGGTCGAGGCTGCGGTGGCTGGGAGCGGCCACTGCACTCCAGTCTGGGTGACGGAGTGAGACTCCAACTCAAAAAAAAAAAAAGAAAAAAGAAAAGGATTGGCAGTAGCGGGTGGGTGAGCGGGGAGGACACAATATCAATAAGGGTACCTGATTAAGGCGTTGTTAAGGCAAAGTAGGGACCAAAGGGAAGCCCAAATTTTACCTGTATGATGACCATTTGTATACCTAATCCTGAATTGTACCCCACATCTTTAAAAGAAAAAAAAGTAAAAAAAATAAAAATTAAAAAATAAATAAAGTAGACTGGATAAAAAATATGGTACATATGTACAATGAAATATCATGCAGTAATAAAGGACAAATTGTGAACTTCATAGCAACTTGGATGGATTTAGGGTCTATAATACTCAGTGATCTACCACAGAAACAAACAACTGAGTGCCACATGTTCTCACTCATAGGTGGACCCTGAACATTTACCATAATACTATAAGAAAGGGATTGGCAGTAGCGGGATACCGCCAGAGGAGGTGGGGGGAACACAACATCAGTAAGGGTACCTGATCTCAAACCAGGTGAAGTGGAGACCAAAGGGAGGCCCAAACATTACCACCTAAATACCTAATACTGAATTGTGCCCCACATATTTAAAATAAACTTTACAAAAAATAAAATGTGAAATAAATTAAAGATATTTGCAATACTACTCATATCCAGCAAATGTCAAGAAATATACTCAAAATAAGTGTTCTGACTCTGGAGTATAGCTAGAAGGTAGGAAGTACAGCATTTGGTTCCCTCAGCCAGGCATAGCTTTTTTGATTTCAGAATTCCTGTAGCCTAAAATGGCTCCTTCCAGCTGCCAATCTACCCAAGTCTAACCTAGCTACCAATTTCCCATGTTCTTGTCCCAACTGCTCTTTCCCCCATTTTTCTACAATCACAGTAGCAGGTATAGGCCAGGAAGTCACTTCAGTAGCCTTATGCCAACAGGTGGCAAAGTGGGTAACTAAAATCTCCTGGTCTTGCTTCCTGATTTAAAAATATATTTTTTAATATTAGAATATATATTAGAATTTTCCTTATGGGGGAGGGGCAGGAGGTCAATGTAGAATCAACATCTCCTTTTTTTCGGATTCCTTATCTGCTTTTTGACTCTCTTGCCTTCCAAGTGCTCTACACCCTCTCAGGACTTGTGACTTTGTTGACACCCACTCCATTGCTCTGACTTATTTCCTGTTAAGCATCCCCTTTACTTCTTGATCCTCTGCTTGGGGTTATCTGTGTATTCTGCCACAAGCAGGGGTGATGTGTGAATCCTAACTCCACATTAGGTACCTGATTCTAGAAACTTCTAGATCCTCCCCTAGACAACCTCTTTATTGTTGGTTTTTAGGCCACAGCTATTTCCTAACCCATGGCTTCCAGTGGCAGGTACACATCAAAGTCACCAGTGTAAATGGTGTAAATCTTGATAGAGATCGTGTTGAATCTTAAGTCCCAAGAAAGTTGAGAGCTGCTGTGAATTGATGCTAGCTCTCAGAAGACTGTCTTAGTGACAGAGAGAACAGCATATTCAGGGAATCCTGGAGTTTATTTCTATCTGAAGCCCAAACATGCAGAGAGATATCATTAGCGATTAGTGCTGACTAATGATTTTTTCATTAATTAGAGTGTACAACATGATGTTTATATATACATACATACACATATATATAAATCTGTCCATCACATTCTGTGGATACCGTGTGCGTGTGTGTGTGTGTGTGTGTGTGTGTGTGTGTGTGTCTGAGATACTGTCTGGACATAGACTATTTCTCCCTATACCTAACTTTTTTCTGTCCCCTTCTTCAGGGAACAGCCTCTGGCCAAAGCTGGTCTCTGAGGGATATGCATAATTATAAGCATGTAAGTAATAAGTCATTAGATGCAGGGGATCAAGCTAAAGGATATACATCTTCTCAGTAATGAGTCATGGTATGTAGGTAATCAAGCAAAGCTGAAAATAATGTAGTCAACACTCTTAATCAATGTAATTGTAAACAACTTATAAGAATTTGACATTTTGGGAGGCCGAGGTGAGGGGACTGCCTGAGCCCATGGGTTCAAGAACAGCCTGGGCAACTTGGCAAGACCTCATCTCTACAATAAGCAAAAATATTAGCCGGACGTGGTAGCACGCACCTGTAGTTCCGGTTACTTGGAAGACTGAGGCCAGAAAGATCACCTGAGCCCAGCAGGTCGACACTGGGGTGGCCATGAGCGTGCCACTGCACTCCAGTCTGGGCGACAGAGTAAGACTCCAACTCCAAAAAAAAGGAATTTGAATGATGAATGTGCTTTCTTGGATTATAAAACTGCTTACTGTACTGCCCCGAGGTACAGATTCTTCACTGACCTGCTGCCATCAGCACCTCCTGTAAGTTTTAATAAACGAGTCTCTTCCCCTGCTGGACTTCTGAGTAATTTCTTTGGAATAGGGAAACAGTATGCACAAGCCCTCTCAAATTTGGGGTTATCGCGTTACAGTATGTTGGTAAGACTACCTCAGCTCTACTCTCATAGCACATTTTCAGCACACAATACGATATTCTTAACAACAGTCCCCATGATATACATTAGATCTCTAGACTTACTCATCCTACATAACAGCAAGTTTGTACCCTTTGACCTATTTCTGCCCCGCCCTATCCTGGTAACCACCTGTCTACTCCCTGTTTTGTTTTTGTTTTTGTTTTTTTTGAGTTGGAGTCTCACTCTGTCGCCCAGACTGGAGTACAGTGGCAGCTCCTGGCCACCGCAGCCTCAACCTGCTGGGCTCTGGCAATCTTTCTGCCTCTGCCTTCCAAGTAGCTGGAACTACAGGTGCATGCTACCACGCCCAGCTAATTTTTTGATTTATTGTAGAGATGAGGTCTCGCCAAGTTGCCCAGGCGGGTCTCGAACCCACGGGCTCAGGCAATCCACTCACCTCAGCCTCCCAAAGGCGCGGGATTACAGGCTGAACCACCGAGCCCAGCTTACTCCCTGTTTTTATGAATTCAACCTTTTTTTAAGATTCCACATAGGAGATCATGTGATATTTTTCTTTCTGTGTCGGGCTTATTTCATTTATCATAATATCTTCCAGTTTCACTCATGGTGTCATAAATGACAATATCTCCTTTTTTAAGAATGAAAATATTCATTTGTACACACACACACAACCTCAGGAGTGCCAAAAAATGTTTACACATTTTAAAAGATGTTATCTATGTATTACTTTTAGTTCGCTGTAATCAGAAATGTCTGGACGTTGGTGGTAACCACTTTGAGCACCTCTCGTAATTGCAGAAGTCATATGTGACTTGTATTCAGTCATGTGTACAGCATGATGTATGTGTATGTATTATATATAAATAGTATTCTGTCATATTTGACTTCTGTAATTACAAATGGTACTCAAAGTGGTTACCATCAGCATCCGGACACACACATATATATATCACGATTTTGTTATCCATTCACCTTTTAATGTGCACCTAAGTTGTTTCTGTATCTTGGCTATTATGAATAATACTGCAATGATCATAAGAGCACAGATATATCTATGAAGGGCTAATTTCATTTCCCTTGAGTATACACCCAGCAAAGGGATTGCTGAGTCATGTTGGTAGTTCTAGTTCTGTTTTTGCAGAAACTTTGTAGTTTTCCATAATGGCTATAACAATTTACAGTCCTGCCAATAGTATACAAGAGTTCCCTTTTCTCCACATCCTCACCAACATTTGTTATTTCTTGTCTTTTTAATAATAGCCATCCTAACAAGTGGGAGATGACACCCCATTGTGGTTTTGATTTGCATTTCCTTGATAATTAGGGAGGTTGAACATATTTTCATACACCTGTTAGCCCTTTTCGTCTTTTTTGGGAAAATGTCTATTCAGAGTCTTTGCCCATTTTATAAATTAGGTTATTTGTTTTGTGGGGTTTTATTTGTTTTGTTTTTCTGTTTTTGTTGATTTTGGAATTGAGTTGAGTGAGTTCTTTACGTATTTTGGATATTAACCCCTTATCAGACATATGCTCTGCAAATGTTTTCTTCCAATCAATAGGTTACCTTTTAATTTTGTTGTTTCCTTTATTGTGCAGAAGCATTTTTGTTTGGTGTAGTCCCTCTTGCATATTTTTGCTTTTGTTGCCCAAGTTTTTGCTGTGATACCAAAAAATCGTTGCTAAGGCTAATATCAAGGAGCTTTTCTCCTGATTTCTTCTAGGAGTTTTACATTCAGGTCTTACATTTAGGTCTTTGACTCATTTTGAATTGACTTTTTGTGTGGTGTTGTGTCCAGTTTCATTCTTTTGCATGTGGATATTTTCTCAACCCTTTTTATTGAAGGAAGTATCCTTTTTCTATGTGTCTTCCTTGAAGCCTTATTGAAAATTAATTGACCATATATGTTTGGGTTTATTTCTGGACTCTCTATTCTGTTCCAGTGGTCTATGTGTCTGTTTTTATGCTGGTATATGCTGTTTTGATTATAATAGCTTTGTAATATAATTTGAAATCTGGAAGTGTGATGCTTCCAACTTTGTTTTTATTTCTCCAACTTTATTTTGGCTATTTGGGGTCTTTTGTATTTCCATTACAAATTTTAGGATATTTTTTCTCAATTTTTATGAAAAATACCATTGGAATTTTGATAGAGACTGTGTTGAATCTGTATATTGCTTTGGATATTACAAACATTTTAACAATATTAATTATTCCAATCTACACACACAGGACATCTTTTCACTTATTTGTATTATCTTTAATTTTTTATCAATGTTTTATAAGTTTTCTGTGTGTAGATCTTTCACTTCCTTGATTAAGTTTATTCCCAAGTATTTCATTCTTTTTGATGCTATTGTAAACAGAACTGTGTTCTTGATTTTTTTCAGACTAATGATTATTCTGAGACAATGATTTATTTAGACAGAATGGCAGCTATTGTTGACTTTTTTAAAAATTAGATTTTCAAGTATGAATTGCAGGGCCAATTTAGCAGATCTTTAATGATCTGGAGCAGTAATCTTTATGCTTCTCTATGAGTAAAATAAATAAATAGGTAAATAATACTGAGCAAGCAGTCCAAGCCCCAAACATTCCAGGCCAGTGCCATCCTCATGCCTGCTAACTTCAAGGAGGCCTTAGTAACACCTGGAAATACTGCCACCTGTAACTCACGTTCACTCTCCTAGAGGAGTATTTTACCACTTCTTCACTCTCTTCAAACTTCCACTTCTCTCCAAGCTTACCCAGCTGATGACCCTGCTTTCCAATTTACTGAAAAAACACAGTAATCAAAAGAGAACCTCCTCTTCCTCCCATGCCCACATCTGCCAAGCCATCAACTCTGTGACCATATACTTGGTCTTCCCTTCAATTACTATGGATGAAGTAACTGTATGTACTCTGAAAAGACAACCGGAGTATGCCATCCTGTCCCCTTTTGCCTACTCAATGACATGTCTCCAGGTAAGTGCCTTCTTAAATTTTTCACTCAAGGTCTCACTTGCCTTGAGTCCTGGCCCTGCCCACTGACACTGCATTAAAAATACATGCAGAATCCAAACACTTCTCACCATCTCTACTGCTACCAACCTGGTTTAACTAGAATGACTGCTCCAGGTACTAGTGAACTACCAGCCATTCTTTCACATCACTGTCCACACTGTCTAGTCTCAACACAGTAGAACCAATCCTTCTGAAATGTAAGTCAAGCTGAACATGGTGGCTCATGCTTGTAATCTCAGCACTTTGGGAGACCAAGCAGGAGGATCACTTGAGGCCAGGAGTTCAAGACCAGCCTGGGCAACATAGTGAGATCCTGTGTCTACAAAACAATTAGCTGGATAGTGCAGTGTGCATCTGTAGTCCCAACTACTGGGGAGGTAGGATGATTGCTTAAGCCCAGAAGTTCAAGGCTACAGTGAGCTATGATCACACCCCTGCCCTCCAGGCAACAGAGTGAGACCCTGTCCCTCTAAAAAGAAAAAAAACTACACACACATAGAAATGTTAGTCGGAAAGTCACATGAAGTCACTCTTTGCCCAAAACCCTCTCATGGCATCCCCATCCCTATTCAAAGCAAAAGCCAAAGTCCTGAACTTCTGGGACAGTAGGCTTGAGGAAAAAAACAGGAAAAAAGAGAGAGACAGACCACGTGTGAGCACCAAAGTCCTGGTAGTGGCCTTAGCCCGACAGATCTGGAGACCAGCTACTTCTCTGATCAAACCCCCTCAACTACACTGGCCTTTTTGCTATTTCTAGAACGTATTAAGCACATTCACGGCAAGACCTTTGCATTTGCTGCTTCCTCGGCCTGATTTGCTCTTTCTCCAGATATCTGCATGGTTTGGTCCCTTTCCTTACCTCTCTGCTCAAGTTTATTCTATTGTTAGGGAGGCGTTCCCTGATCCTTTTATATGGAAGAATGGTTCCTCTTATTCTGATGTATTGTTCTCCTTGATCTTCTCACCGACAGATAAAATTTATTCTCTTAGCCGGATGTGGTGGCTCACACCTGTAATCCTAGCATTTTAGGAGGTGGGAACGGGAGGATTGCCTGAGTTCAAGGGTTTGAGACCAGCCTGGGCAATTTGGTGAGACCTCACCTCTACAATAAATCAAGAAAACTTAGCCAGGAATGGAGGTGTGTGCCTGTAATTCCAGCTACTTGGAAGGCTGAGGTGAAAGGATCACCTGAGCCCAGCAGGTCAAGGCTGCGGTGGCTGTGAGCGTGCTACTGCACTCCAGTATGGGCAACAGAGTGAGACTCTGACTCAAAAAAAAAAAAAATGTATTCTCTCTGTCTCTCCTTCCATCATCCACTAATGAATTTCCCCACCTGCTACCAGTAGGCCCTCAATAAATATGCTTTAAATTAACACAGGCAATTGTTCTTAGACATGTCTGACAATTCATATATACAATATTAATAAATCTTATTTATTTTAGGATAAAATTGAGTCCAAATATTACCCTTTCTCCTCACCCTTGTCTCCACCTTATTCTGTTAAGCTTTTTTTTTTTTTTTGAGTTGGAGTCTCACTCTTGTCACCCAGCACCCAGGCTGGAGTGCAGTGGCACACTCATGCTCACTGTAGCCTCAACCTGCTGGGCTTAGGTGATCCTTCCGCCTAGCTTTCCAAGTAGCTGGAACTACAGACACACGCCACCATGCCCAGCTAGTTTTGTGTATGTGTGTGATTTAGTGTAGAGATGAGGTCTCACCAAGTTGCCCAGGCTGGTCTTGAACCCTCAGGCTCAGGCAAACCTCTCACCTCTGTCTCCCAAAGTGCTGGTATTACAGGCGGAGCCACTGTGTCCAGCCCTCTTAAGCTTTCTTAAGCACTATGACCATCCTTGCACCACCCCTAAGGGTCCTACACTATTCTTAAGGGGTGGTTTCATACTTCTCCTACACACAGAGGAGGAAAATAAGATAACTGCAGGTTCATAACTCTTATTTTTACCATCACATTTCAGAAATGGTCTACTGTTTTTCTCAAGAAAATACGGTTGTTCTTTACTCAGTAATGACAAATGTATTCAAATCTAAATTAAAAATAAAGAGGAAAATCACATATTCATGTTTGGTATATAATGTGTGTGCAGATAAAAATGCTTCTACATAAAAATGCATACACATGTTTATCAACCTATCAGTTTTGCATATACGCTTCCTTTAAAAAAACCCAGCAGTCCTGTCCACCAAACACCCAGTCTTGCAAGACCGTCACTAAAGTCTCGTTTCTGCTGCACTCCACGTCTCTTGTGTTCAACCTTTGATTTTGGACAGGTAAGTTCGTTTCTCACAATTTGGGAGCTCTCCAGGATACTCTGCATTTGCAAGAGGTGGACCCCAGCAGACGGGGAGACGCATCCCACCAGATTTCGAGTGGCCTACTCTGTTTGGGCATCTCAGCTACTCATGGGACTGCAGATAAGCCCAAGACTATTGTTCTGGAGGCAGCAGAAGCGACACAGGAAAAAAAAAAAAAGCAGGCACCGCGGCAACCAGGCAACCTCGAGCACAAGTCAAGGTAGGAAAAATTGGACTATATAAGTACTGCCTTGGTGGTTGGGGCATTCTCGGAGGTTGAGTGTGTGTGTGTGACTGAGACGTATCTCACGATACGAAGTGATTGCAGAGTACCGATCCGCGTTGTCATTGTCCCGCGAGGAAAATGGTCGGAGACGAACGAAGCGGATCCTGAGGTTTGTAAGAAACCTCCAGTAAAGCACCTTGGGAAACACCCGAGTCTTAAGGGCTGCAAGAAACTTCCAATAAGGGACGTTGAACAACCTTTTGGGAAACTCCAAAATCATAGTAACCGAGAATGCGTAATAAACACTCTAGACCTAGGAAGGGAGGTCAGGAAATCTCCCTTAAAATTCCCCCAGATAGTCCATTGGGGTGAATGGTGGAAAACTGGAAAGATGATTCCAGGACTAAGAAAAAGGATGAAATTAAAATTCTCCCCCTAACACTACCCTGGAAAGTCCATTGAGGACATGTTGAGGTCTTGGGGAGATAGGACTTGTACCAAGAACAAGGGGAAGAATCAGAAGGGCTGCAATGTCGGTATGTAAACAGGGACACCCTCCAGGACTGGGCATTCAAAAGAACCCAAATGTAGATCCTGGGTGATCAAGAGGATAGGACAAAAATGCAGGATCTGAGGGGGTTGATAATTAAAGGAGTCAGAAAATCAGCCCTGAGGTCTCAGGATGTCTCCAAGGCTTTGGAAACTCAGCAAGAGAAGGAAAAAAACTCCAACTGCCCATCAGTGATCTGGTAAGAATGAACCTGACAACACCCCAGGTGAATATTAGGGCGATGGAACCCAAATTAATTTCTTAATTGTACCAGCCGTTTGGTCCTGGCCATCCATGTTGGAATTATAAATTTTAGAGTCCAACTAGTTAACCTACAAACTACAGGGTTAAACAGAAGCTTCTAAACTCTATTCCTCTCTTTTCTGCCTGCCTTGGATCTGCTAGCAATTAAGCTACTGGTGTTGAGAAAAGCTCAGTTTCAAGATTAAATTTTAAAAAAAATTTTTTTTATACAGTTCAGTCAGTTTTAACTAAAATGTAAACATTGAAAACTCAAAAAAAAGTCAAAAAAAGTTTTAAAAAATTAAAACTACCATGGAGACTGCTTTACCCCAAGTTTTGTCCACAGCTTTTATTAGACTGCCTATTGGGGGCAAACAAAGTTTAGCCATACAAAAAGGATCCAATTTTGTCAGAAATATAGTTTGAATTAGGGTGTCTTTTGAAAAATGGTGAGTTCGTTGCTATTTCATGGCTGAAGTTTGGAGGTCAAGGTTGTTAAATCTTTGTTGTGTATATATGTGTGTTTGACTGTGTTTGCATGTATATGCATGTTATATGTTTTGTCCAGCATACAACCAAAATGGCTTCTAAGGAAATGAGTACTCATAAAATAAATAAGTAAATCTAAGAAAATAAAAATAAAGCTGTGAAAATTAACACTAACAATTATTGACCCAAAGGAACTTTTTTTTTAGAAAACAAGATTTAAACTGGGCTCGGTGGCTCAGCCTGTAATCCCGTGCCTTTGGGAGGCTGAGGTGAGTGGATTGCCTGAGCCCGTGGGTTTGAGACCCGCCTGGGCAGCGAGACCTCATCTCTACAATAAATTTAAAAAAAAAAATTAGCCGGGCATGGTAGCGCGCACCTGTAGTCCCAGCTACTTGGAAGGCTGAGGCGGAAGGATCGCCGGAGCCCAGCAGGTCGAGGCTGCGGTGGCCGGGAGCGGCCACTGCACTCCAGTCTGGGCGACAGAGTGAGACTCCAACTCAAAAGATAAAAATAAAAAAGAAAGCAAGATTTATTGAGAAGACAGAAAAGCTCCCACAGTGGGAGAGGACCTGAGGGTTTACACCAAATAAACTGTTTTTAATGTAATCTAGATGTTGAAAAATACAGGCCGGGTGCAGTGGCTCATGCCTGTAATCCCAGCACTTTGGGTGGCAGAGATGAGAGGATTTCCTGAGCTCAGGGGTTCAAGCCCAGCCTGGGCAACATGACGAGACCTCATCTCTACGAAAAATAAAAAAAAATTAGCTGGGCATGGTGGTGCATACCCGTAGTTCCAGTTACTTGAAAGGCTGAGGAGGAAGGATAACCTAAGCCTCTCAGGTCAAGGCTGCGGTGGCCATGAGCCACTGCACTCCAGGCTGGGCAACAGAGCAAAACTCCAACTCAAAAAAAGAAAGAAAGAAAAATGCAAAGTTTTCATTTAAGGGTGATGCTTATCCTAGATTAGAGCAATAACTCCCCAGAAGTCAACCAGAGACACTTTTTCCTGTGGTTTCCTTATGTGGAACCAACCAAGGTCCTAGCTATCCCTCTCCCACCTCTGCGTTGTGAGCAGGTACTGCCTTATCTCCCACCTTTTGGCTGCAATGGAGAAAACGCAGGAGCAGTGAGGATACTGACTCTGAGGGACAAGTGCACTATGTTCCATTGAGAGGAGAGAATGGTGGTAAATGGCCCAGTGGGCAGACAGGGCCTTATTTATTTAGAAAAAAAGAGATGATGTTTATGATCTTCCATGGAAAGGGCATCATGTGAGGTTCAAAGTCAACGGAAATCTAGAGATTTCTCCTGGGGCCCTGGCAATACATAGACAGGTGTGCAGGGAGGAGAATGGTGACTAATTTCTTTTTCTTGCTTTTTACAGTTTTGAAGGACACTGCCAGCCTGACTTTCCAGCTTAGTCCATTTTCCTTTTCCTTCTATACAAAAGTCAGCACTGCAGGATGATATAACCAGAACATAGCCAGGGAGCATGGGATATTTGCAGTAAAAATAAAAGAGGGGATGATCAAGACATTTACACTGAACAGACAGACTTTACTGGAATTGAATACAGGTGAGCCTCCTGTTGACTTTTATCGGTTTTGTTTGTCTGCTGCTCACATACACATGTCTGCTTCCTCAGTATGGTTACCCCCAGCCTGTGTCTGCAACAGGTCCTCGAAGGGCTAAGGCCTAGAAGCAGGGTTTTGGTGGGAGAGGGGTCGATCATTCTAATTGTTCTGTTAATAAAACAAAATAAAGTCCTCTCTCTGTAGTAGGCCCATGACTAACCCTTCCCACCAGGAGACCAGAGATTGCCACTGCCTCTTCAACCCTTCTACACTTAACTGGCAGCTCCCCCTCCCAAATTCACCTCTTCAAGCCTGCTCTCCATGTGACCCAGGAAACTGGGTTAGAGAATAAAACCAAGCCAGAGGATCTGAATCAATAAATCCCAACACATCATGGGTAGTGTGTTAGAGCTGGCTCACATAAGTGGAAGAGAGGCCATTGTACACATATCCTCCAAGTTACATTCGATGACATCACATCAGAAGCATGGCATCTGTTCTGGTGGGAGTATTTATACAGAAATCAACAAACATTACAAATCAGGGTGCTTATTCTCTGGGGGCAGTTCATTGTTAAACACCAGCTCTTCATTGCTTTCAATCCCAATACTTGACTGGCAACTTCATTTGTCTAGATGCTCTCGTTGCTATTTCTGAAAGTGCAATCAAAATATTAGATAATATAGAAAAGTGTGAAAGATGTAAATCTTTACTGTAAACTTACTGCCTTAGAGATGCTGCTGATATTTTTATGAATATCCTTCCAGACATATGTCTGTGTGTGTTCATAACCATGTTTTTCTAGTACAGTTATTTTTTTTTTTTTTTTTAGTTGGAGTCTCACTCTGTCACCCAGGCTAGAGTGCAGTGGCACACTCATGGCCACTGCAGCCTCGACCTGCTGGGCTCAGGTGATCCTTCCGCCTCAGCCTTCCAAGTAGCTGGAACCACAGGCATGTGCCACCATGCCCGGCTGATTTTTTAATTTATTGTAGAGACGAGGTCTCGCCATTGTTGCTCAGGCTGGTCTTGAACCCCTAAGCTCAGGTAATCCTCTCACCTCCGCCTCCCAAAAGTACAATTATTTTAACTTCTTGATTTACAAAACAAATAACAGCTTTGTTCATAGACACAAATTTCAAACAATAGTAGTGTTAAGTTAAAAGTGAAAGACCCGCCCTTAACCCCTCTCACCTCCCTTCAAACCCCTGCTCCCAAGGGGTCACTACTGTCCATAGTTTGAGACATATCCTTCTAGACCTTCCCAGATAGTTAGACACCTTTTAAAATATATAAGCAGCATCATATGTGCATATTGTCCCACAACCTGCTATCCTACAGGAGGACTGACTGTAGAATCCAAGTTAATGGACTTCGTCAGGCTGACTCCCCCACAGGTTCATGGTCAGGGAATAGCCAAAGTTGGGAGAACTTTGGACAAAACACATTCTCATTCTAATTGTTCTTTTCCTTAGTTTCTGTGGGGAACACCTGGTACAAACTCAAGCTCAGCTCCATATATTCATCAGGCTCCAACATCCTCTTCTCTAGGGATTTCTTTAGATGAGAATATGTTGAGTTTGGCCACTGTGCCAGCCACTCCAAATATACTGTGTAAGGGGAGTCTGGAACCTGGCCAACCCAGTATTCCAAATGCCCTCTTAATACCAAGTAATTACCCTGGTGACTACTTTACAGGCCACTTCTGCTGTTCATATTCACTGACTCTGACATTATTATTATTAATTTTTTTTTTTGAGTCGGGGTTTCACTCTGTCAGACTGGAGTACAGTGGCACAATCATGGCTCACCACAGCCTCATCCTCCTGGGTTCAGGCAATCCTTCCACTTCAGCCTCCCATGCCACCATGCCCGTCTAATTTTTTGATTTATTATAGAGACAAAGTCTCACTATGTTGTCGAGGCTGGTTTTGAACTACTGATCTCAAGTCGTCCTCTCTCCCCAGCCTCCCTAAGTGCTGGGATTACAGGCGTGAGCCACTGTGCCCGGCTGGACTCTGACTTAAAAGCCTCCCTAGAATCTCTTGGAAATAACACATTATCTTTGAGGTTTGGTTCTAGTTTTTGTTGTTGTTCTAGTTCCTTTGCCAGTTTATATATTGATCCTATCTGATTTCTATCTTTTAGGATCTGCTACCATTGTCTGGTCAACCAAAGGCACTCTCTCTTGTTTTTTAGTGCTGTTATGACTTCATTCCTTTTAAACATGAGTTTTTTAGTACTTTCAATAGGGCCTAGAGAGAAAAGGGAAGTTGATGAGGATGCTCAGTCTGCCATCTTGAATATGATGAAATATAAACTTTTGGTTTTTATAACATTTTCTTTTTTATTATTTCATTTTATTTTAAAGATGTGGGGTACAATTCAGGATTAGGTATACAAGTGGTCATCATACAGGTAAAGTTAAAAACACACATATACTATATGAGTCTATTTTAAAAATTTGTAAATATGTACGTACATATACAGACTAACACATGAACATATTCCTTTGTCTACCCATCCTCACTCCCAAGCTCTTCTTAGGAGATTATTACTTTGAAAGGTCTGGCCAGGCTCGGTGACTCAGCCTGTAATCCCAGCGCTTTCGGAGGCCGAGGTGAGTGGATTGCCTGAGCCCGAGGGTTCGAGACCCACCTGGGCAACTTGTCCAGACCTCATTTCTACAATAAATCAAAAATTAGCCGAATATGGTAGCACGCGCCTGTAGTTCCAGCTACTTGGAAGGCTGAGACGGAAGGATCGCCGGGGCCCAGCAGGTCGAAGCTGCGGTGGCCGGGAGCGGCCACTGTACTCCAGTCTGGGTGACACAGTGAGACTCCAACTAAAAAAAAAAAAAAAAAGAAAGTTCTGTGAGTAGCTATTTCCAGGCCATTGCCTTTAGTCTCTGGCGTGACCATATGCTCTTTGAGCTATGACTAGGCCTTTGGCCCCCTCCCTTACCTTGGGGAGGTAAATCTTCTCTCTCTCTCTGTCTCTCTGTTTCTCTCTCTCTCTCTAATTTACTTTCTGAATAAACTATATTTTCTAATCTAAATAAAAAGTTCTGTGAGCAACCTTTTAGTTCTTTTTCTCTGCAAATACACATAACACATTTATGTGTAGTAAGTGGGCTTATACCATAAGTACTGTTCTGTGGCATACTTTTTTCACAGTGTTCCTCACAGATATTTCCATTCAATGGATATACATTTATTTCATTTTTTGAATAACTATATAGTATTCCATAGCATAATTTTCTATAATTTATTTACCTGTACCTTATCAATTGGCTACTTCTGATTTTGTTATTGAATTAAAACAATGTTACAGGGAACCCCCTCGGGTCCCCTCACACTCTGGGAGCTTTTCTGTCCTCTCAGTAAATCCTGCTTTCCCATCTTCCAGCCATCCATCCATGTCCCTCATTCCTTCTGGGCATGAGACAAGAACCCAGACCTGAAGAGCTGCAGAAGATTTTCAGAGCCGAAGAGTCATGCACTCCCTGGAGACTGGCTTGCCAGCCAGCAAAGCTGACTGAACCTGGAGAGCTGCAGGCAGAAGGCAAGACTCCAAAGCTGAGACACTCTGAGGGCTGACTTAGTAGCCCACTGAATCAGCAACACTCTCAGAGCTTGGCTTACCAGCCCATTACAGCCAACAGTCCTGGGGCTTGGCTTGCCAGCCCATCAAGCTGACATTCTTTGGGGCTCAGCTTGCTGATGCATTGAGTAGACACTCTCAGAGCCCAGGCTGACCAGATAAAAGTATGCATCAAATGGAGATATCCTGGGAATTTGGGGTTGAAACACTAACATACATGTGTATTTACTGCACCCATTTAAACTAGATGGAATATGTAACTTTCTGAAAGTCTCATCAATGTGTCTAAATAGCCCCAAATTCTATAACATACTTAGAGTTTAATTTCAGGGTGCTCAAAGCCAGTCAAATTCCTGGACCAGTGAATCTGTTAGATTTATGAGTTACTGAGATGTGAAAGTCATCAGGACCACATCAGATCACATTTAATAATCTGGTTCAAGCCAGTTTAAAAAAAAAAAAACAACAATATTACAATGAGCACTCTTGCACATACATCTTTGCACACATATAATATTTCCATAGGCTGCCTCAGAGATTCATTTTACATTTTTGATAGATCTTAGCCAGGCGTGGTGGCTCATGCCTGTAATCCCAGCACTTGGGGAAGTAGAGGCAAGAGGATTGCCTGAGTCCAGGGGTTTGAGACCAGCCAGGGCAACTTGGCAAGATCTCATCTCTACAATAAAATTTTTAAAAAGTTAGCTGGGTGTGGTAGTACTCGCCTGTATTTCCAGCTTCTTGGAAGACTGAGGTGGAGGGATGGCCTGAGCTCAGCAGGTAGAGGTGGTGGTGGCCATGATCGTGCCACTGCACTCCAGCCTGGGCAACAGAGCGAGACTCTGACTCAAAAATAAATAAATGAATAAAATTTTGATGGATCTTACCAAACAGTCTTACAAAAAGGCCTCACTCACATACCCTTCCAATAACATAAGCATGTTCATTTTCTCGTATCCAGTCAACAATCTCCTTTTTAAAGTTGTATTTCCCTGATTACTAATGAAATTTATGATTTATGTTCATTTGGTCCTATATCTTATTGATTATAGAAGGGTTGTTTTGTTTTGCTTTGAGTGGGGGTCTTGCTCTGCAACCCAGGCTATTGTATAGTAGTGCAATCAAGTCTCAAACTCCTGAACTCAAACAATCCTCCCACCTCAGCTTCATAAGTAGCTGGAACTACAGATGTGTACCGCTGTGCTTAGCTAATTTTTATATTTTTATTATTTTTGTAGAAACAGGGTCTTGTTATGTTGCCCAGTCCAGCCTTGAATTCCTGGCATCAAGCAATCCTCCTGTCTCAGCCTCCAAAGTGCTGGGATAACAAGTGTGAGCCACCATACTCAGCCAAAGTTCTTTATACTATCTGGGTAATACATATTTTCTATAAAATGTACCTTTACTATATTTTCATAGCTTTTCAGTTGTCTTTAAATTTGTTTATTCTCTTCTGTCCTGTAGAAATTTGGGTTTTTTTGTTTTTTGTTTTTTTTTTACTATAATGAGCTATGTCAATATTTTACTTTAAATCTTCTGATTTTTGTACATTGGAAAGGTCATCAGTACTCTAAGTAAGGCAATAAAAAATTTTGATTAAAAATATTTTCCTATGTTTGTTTTAAATGCATGTGGATATGCGTTTTACCTGTTTAAACTTTTCTGAAATGTTCTTGGTATATGGTATGAAGTATGGGTCTAATATAATCTTTTTAAAAATCGATGAACACTGAATTTCATAAAACAGGGTACTGAAATGTCAGTTCTCTTCACTGATTTAAATTTGTACCTTTAACATAAACTAAATTCCCATATATTCCTGGTCAATTTCTGAATGTCTATGCTATTCTAATGGTTCATTTATCTCCTCCCATGATAATACCACACTGGTTTATATGACTATTGTGTGGATGTAGCCTTCATGATGGCTCCCAATGGTCCCTAACTGCTGGCAATCACACCCTTGTATAATCTCTTCCCGTATTGTGCCAGTGTTGGTCTGCGTGACCAACAGCATACTGTAGAAGTGATGATGTGTCACTTCCATTTTGGGTTCTCTTGCTTGCTCTGAGGAAAACCAGATGCCATTTGCACTGAGCAGCCCTATGAAGAGACCCACATGGCAAGAAATGGAAGCCTTCTGCCAACAGCTATGTGGGTGAGCTTAGAAGGATGCAATTTCATGAGCAACTCTGAGCCAGAAAGCTGCTCCCAGATTCCTGATTCTCAGAAACTGTGTGAAACAATATATGCTTGTTTTAAGATGTCAGATTTGGGGGTATTTTGTTACATAGTAATAGATAACTAATACGTTATATTAGTTTGCATTTTGCTATTTAATAGAGCAAGCCCTCCACTGAAATTTATTTTCCCCCAACACTTTCTCAGCTTTCTCTGCTCATTTTCTCTTCTTTATGAACTTCAAAATCTACTTTTCAAGTTCCATAAAGAATCGTGTTAGAATTGGAACTGAGTTACTTTGACTTTACAGATTATTTCAAGATACAAGTTGGGTCTTTCCATCTGGGAACACGGTTATGTCTCTCCATTTATTCAACAATAAATACGATCTTTCCTTTTCAATACTTATCTGGTATTTATTAACTTATCTGTCATTTGTTTTATTTTTTTTTTTTTGCCTTATCATATGGGCCAGAGCTTCAAGAACAATTAAAGTGCTTTTGTAAATGATGTGTAATCCAACCAAATTATACCCCAAAACTTCCTACATCAAAAAGGGCAAGTTTAACAATTAGCTAAATGTTTACTGCATGACTGTTTTTGCTGGTTTATGTTATTTTCAAGGTGTGGTATACATACTATATATATGACAAATATGACATTACATATTAATCATTACATTCCTACATAATATCCCATTTGTTATGATCATTTTTTGCACGTAAGACTTGCAATATCAGCCGGGCTCGGTGGCTCAGCCTGTAATCCCATGCTTTGGGAGGTTGAGGTGGGTGGATTGCCTGAGCCTGCGGGTTCGAGACCCGCCTGGGCAACTTGGCGAGACCTCATCTCCACAAAAAATTAGCCAGGTGTAGTAGCGCGCGCCTGTAGTTCCAGCTACTTGGAAGGCTGAGGCGGAAGGATCACTGGAGCCCAGCAGGTCGAGGCTGCAGTGGCCGGGAAAGACCACTACACTCCAGTCTGGGTGACGGAGTGAGACTCCAACTCAAAAAAAAAAAAGACTTGCAATGTCAATGTAATATTCATAGTAATCATAGGCTTATAATAGTTATGTTATTACTTCCATTATAAATTATTAATTGAAACTAAATGTATCAATGCCAAATACTAGCTCATGAGCACAGTCCTAAATGTAATGTTTCTATGGAAAAGTACAATGTGCTTTTTTTTTTTTTTTTTTGAGTTGGAATCTCACTCTGTCACTCAGGCTGAAGTGCAGTGGCATGCTCATGGCCACCACAGCCTTGACCTGCTGAGCTCAGGTGATCCTTCTGCCTCAGCCTTCCAAGCAGCTGGAACTACAGGCATGCACCACCATATAAAGCTACTTTTATTTATTGTAAAAGATGAGGTCTTGCCAAGTTGCCTAGGTTGTTCTTAAACCCGTGGGCTCAGGCAATCCTCTCACCTCGGTCTCCCTAAGTGCTAGGATTATAGGCGTGAGCCACCACACCCGGCCCAATCTGCTTTTTGACCATTCACTTTATTATGATTTCCAAGAACACATTCCAGCAAAAATCAAGGAGTATATATGTAAAGCTAGTTTGAGATATTAAAAACTTTCTATAAAATGTGGATCTCATGATGGAATTCTGGGTATATTGGTGTTGGGGTATAGGTAACTACAACCAAGTTGGGGGATTCTAAAAGGAGAGCCACAAGCATATCAGACCATGAAGGCCAAATGCAACAATACATCTAGTAAATATTTCCCAATACTTATAATGACTATTGCATACATTAAATATGAACCCAGGAGAGAGTTTTTCAAGCTGTTCAAACAGCTAAGATACAGTTTCCGTGAATTTCTTAGTCAAGATCATACAGATAAAATATTTGGCATTTCCTGATTTTTTTGTTTTGTGAGGGTGCTTTCTTACCCTCCAAATCCAAGAAAATATTTTACTATTACAAACATAGTAAAATTACTACGGATAATCAGGAAATAATATATTAATACAAAAAACCAAACTGGAACATTTTTCAGTTGCCATACACGTGTTAGGCTGATTCCTTGAATCATTACCAAAAGGAGAATCTGCTGGCCACAACTCAAGTTATGAAGAACATGAGACTTTTATGATGTTTGTATCACTAATTATTCAGGGGTAGGGTTCTCATTGTTTTTAATGTGTCATGTGATCTCCACATATCTGCTATAAGATGAATACTCATCTTTACTAAGTTTTTAAGCAACTGATTAAAGAGGTTTTTAAATGAGTATGTATTTTAAACTGAGAAGTATTTTATGCTCTACATATTTGTATTCTTTAGTGCTGAAGTCACTATGAAGTGAGTATGGGAGTGAAGTGACAATCTGATTCTATTAAAGATGACCCGCCTGGGCAACTTGGCAAGACCTCATCTCTACAATAAATCAAAAAATCAGCCGGGCGTGGTAGCACATGCCTGTAATTCCAGCTACTTGGAAGGCTGAGGCAGAAGGATCGCCGGAGCCCAGCGGGTCAAGGCTGCAGTGACCAGGAGCGGCCACTGCACTCCAGTCTGGGCGACAGAGTGAGACTCCAACTCAAAAAAAAAAAAAAAAATGGCTTCAGCCTGGGCACAGTGGCTCATACCTATAATCCCAGCACTTTGGGAGGCCGAGGTGAAAGGATTGCCTGAGCTCACGGGTTTAAGACCAACCTAGGCAACTTGAAAAGACCTCATCTCTACAATTAATCAAAAAATTAGCCAGGCCTGGTGGTGTGCACCTGTAGTTCCAGCTACTTGGAAAGCTGAGGCAAAAAGACCTCCTGAGCCTAGCAGGTCGAGGCTGCAGTGGCCATGAGCATGCCACTGCACTCTAGTCTGGGTGACAGAGTGAGACTCTAACTCAAAAAATAAATAAATAAAGACAGCTTCAATTTAACTCAATTGTTCACTGCCTGAAGCAATCAGAGGTTCATGCAACCTCTCAGCCCAACCCCAAAACCCTCCCCTCTCTACCTTGTGGTCTTTGTTTCTAGATGCCAATTGATTTGTGACAGGAAAGCAAACACTTCCTGATGTAGGAGGTGGGGTTAAAAGCTAATTTGGAGGACAATGTTCTAGGTCAGTTTGAATTGGCTCCATGCCCAGGTGGAGTAGTTCTGTGACTGATCCCAATGGACTTGTGAGCTGAAGGATACATCATCCTACTGAAGCATTGATGGACAAGCAGTCTTTGGTTGCCCTCAGTCCTGCCAAGGCACAAACTAGCAAACACGATTGCTAAGGGCCAGGTCTTATCTCCTAAGAAGGTAGAAAAGATGGCTGCCTATAGTGATGATGCTAGGGAAACAAGAAATGCTCCTAAAAATGCCCAAGACTGGCCAATCTTCATGTAAACCTGCTTCCAGTCATTGGCCATCACATCCCCAAATACCAGGGGTTCATAAATACTTTAACAATAATTTTAGTTTTTTGGCCAAAGAGATCCTTATTTCATTTATCTGGAAAACAAGAACATATTTCCTTCTGTGATCATAACCAATTACCCTGGGAAATGTGATTCCTCAATGGTCAATGGTCAATATGTCAAGAATTGTGAAGCATCTGAGATTATTTTCTACTTGGAAACTAACAAGTTAACCTGTTACTGTTTCATAAAAGCTGGCAGAAGACACAAGACTTCTGGCTCAGAGACAAAGGACTTGATCGCCCAGAGCACAGAAGGCAGCATGAGCTTCAGGTTCACATTAATTCTCCTTGTCCCCCAAATTCCACAGAGCAACCAGGTAGATACTGAACATGCACTAGATTTACGTCACAACTGAGGAACCTCAAGTTTAAGGAACCCCCAATCTTTTATAATGGGCTGCAAGCAAACCTCTTGGCCCACAAGCAGACACTGTCTTTATCATATTGGACAGTAAACAAATCCGTCCCCTGTTCCATAGAAAGGTACTTACTATCTTCCAAGGTAGTTTGCTATGCAAAAATTCTTTAAAAAGTAATCCAATACAAAGGCAGTTAGTGCTTCTGCTCACCAAATTTGTAGAAATGTAAGGGGCCCATGAAGGATTGTCTTTTTTTTTTTTCAATTTTTTAAAATGTATTTTATTTTAAAGATACAATTCAGGATTAGGTATACAAGTGGTCATCATACAGGTGAAGTTTGGGCCTCCCTTTGGTCCCCACTTTGCCTAGTTTGAGATCAGGTACCCTTGTTAATGTTATGTACCCTCCCCTCCCTCCCCTGGCAGTTTCTGGCTACTACCAATCCCTTTCTTATAATATTATGGTAAATGTTCAGGGTCCACTTATGAGTGAGAACAAATAGTACTCAGTTCTTTATTTCTGTGATAAATCACTGAGTATTATAGACTCTAAATCCATGTAAGTTGCTGCAAAGTCCATAATTTTGTTCTTCTTTATGGCTGTGTAATATTCCATCATATATGAGGATTGTCTTTCAACACAACTCTATTGGGCTGCTGTGGTTTTAATGTTGTCCACTCCAACACTCAGGCTGAAAATCCATTGTAACACTATTAAGAAGTGTAGTGTTTCAGGAGTACAAGACCAGTCTGGGCAACAGAGCAGGGCCTTGTGTCTACAAAAAAAAAAAGTTAGCCATGTGTGATAATGGGTGCCAGTTCCAGCTAATCAGGAGGCTAAGGCTGAAGGATCACCTGAGCCCAGGAGGTCGAAGCTGCAGTCAGCCATAATCATGCCGCTGCACTCCAGCCTAGGCAACAGAGACCCCAACTCAAAAAAAAAGTGAGGCCTTTAAAAGAGGATTAGGCTATGAAGGCTCCACCCTCATAAGTGGATTAATACCACTGTCACAATAATAGGTTAGTTATAATTATTGTGAGAATTTGGCTCCCTTTGGCTTGCTCTTCCATTTTCTGCCACAAGATAACACAGCACAAAGATCCTAGCTAGATGCCAGCACCATGCTCTTGGACTTGCCAGTCCCAAAACTGTGAGATTGTTTTATACTTATTTTCCTTATAATACTTATTTTCCTTATAAATTAGCCAGTCTGTAGTATTCTGTTATAACTGCAGAAAATAACTAGACACAAACCCTCACAAGACTAAAGTCTATCAACTCACCCTTGGTATCACTCTCTCACATTGAATGGTATAAATAAAGGCAGTGCTTTCCCTCTTTTAATAAAAAACATTTAGAAAAGAACCATAGTTTTCATTTGAAAGGGAATAAGAAATATAATGATGTCATAAGTATACTGTTCTTTTCTCCTTTCTCTATCTCGGGGCCTTGCAATATTACAAGCCCAACTGTTAAACATATGCAAGCACATGAACCACATGACAATAAAAATATTAGCATTATTTCCATGGCACTAGTCACATGGTTATTTTAGAAATAATCAGCATCAGCGTTCTACAATATCTATCATATTTTTGAATGTTCTAGCACCCTAGGAGAAAAATTATCCTCATTTGAAAAAGGTTAAAAATGAAAGAACATGTGATATATCTTTTCTGGGAAATGGATTTGTTGAAATCATATGAAAAGGAAGGAGGAATCAATTTTAAAAAGAAATCTGAACCATGCTGCCCATTGAAAGAGGGCTGGATTTTTAAAAATATGGTACATACACACGATGAAATATTATGCAGTCACAAAAAAGGACAAAATTATGGACTGTGCAGCAATTTGGATGGACTTAGGGTCTATAATACTGAGTGACCTATCACAGAAACAAAGAACTGAGGACCACATGTTTTCACTCATAAGTGGACTTTGAACAATTATCATAATACTATAAGAAACGGATTGGCAGTTGTTGGAAACTGTCAGGGGAGGTGGGGGGGCAGGATTGGCAGTAGTGGGAAACTGCCAGGGGAGAGGGGGGTGGGATTTGCAGTTGTAGGAAACTGCTAGGGGAGGGAGGGGCACACCTCATCAACAAGGGTACCTGCATAATGGCCACTTGTATACCTAACCCTGAATTGTACCCCACATCTTCAAAATTAAAAAATGTAATTAAATTTTAAAAATAAAAACGAAATCTTAAGAGAGAGTGGAAGAACACCATAGTATGGTCATTATAGTATGAAAATGGATTCACATAAAACATGTCCCCTGACAATCAAGATCTACATGCCATCAGTTAATTGTACTTTTAACTAAGAACATTATGGTTCTGAGTAATTACCTTTAATTTTTCATAATTTTAGTTATTTTCTTTGTGGTACAATGGAAATAATAAACTAGGAGCCAGGAGCAGTGGATAACACCTGTAATCCCAACACTTTGGGAGGCAGAGGCAAGAGGATTGCCCGAGTCCAGGGATTTGAGACCAGCCTGGTCAACTTGGCAAGACCTCGTCTCTACAATACATCAAAAAATTAGCCAGGTATTGTGGCATGTGCTTGACATTCCAGCTACTTGGGAGGCTGAGGTGGAAGGATCACCTGAGCGGGCACCTGAACGAGCAGAGGTTCGGTGGCCATGAGGATGCCACTGCACTCCAGCCTGGGCGACAGAGTGAGACTCCTACTCAAAAAAATCCAAAAAACTAGAAGTCAGGGGACATTATTGATACCTTCTCAGCAGGGCTTTGGACCTTAGTTTTCTCATCAGTAAAAGGAGAGGCTAGACAATCTATAGCAAGCTGTCCAGCTTTCAAATGCCAATACATACTTCTAAGAGGGAAATTTAACTCATAGTATTATTATCCCCATGATCAATTGCTGAATACTCATATACTTATGAATGCTTGCCTGAAAAATGACCATGAAGAAAAACACAACTTAGCAAGTTAGCAAAATCCAGGTAACATGAACAAGTTCACATGAATTCTTAGGCATTATCTGATTCACAGTCCCTTTTAATTATTATTATTATTATTATTATTATTATTATTTTGAGTCAGGATCTCACTGTCACACAGGCTGGAGTACAGTGGCGCGCTCATGACCACCACAGCCTCAACTTGCTGGGCTCAAGTGATTCTTCCACCTCAGCCTTCCAGGTAGCTGGAACCACAGGCGCACACCACAATGCCAGGCTAATGTTCTGATTTATTGTAGAGACAGGATCCTGCCAAGTTGCCCAGGCTGGTCTCAAACCCCTGGGATCGGGTAATCCTCTCGCCTCTGCCTCCCAAATTGCTGGGATCACAGCCGTGAGCTACCGTGCCTGGCCCATTTAATTATTTATGTGCATTCCCTTTTTGTCACTATGACTTTAGAGAATTCCCCACTATCCTTAAGAATAAAGGTTGTCAGCCAGGTTCGGTGGCTCAGCCTGTAATCCCGCGCCTTTGGGAGGCTGAGGTGAGTGGATTGCCTGAGCCCGCGGGTTCGCTACTCACCTGGGCAACTTGGTGAGAACTCATCTCTACAATAAATCAAAAAAATTAGCCGGGTGTGGTAGCACGCGCCTGTAGTTCCAGCTACTTGGAAGGCTGAGGCGGAAGGATCGCCGGAGCCCAGCAGATCGAGGCTGCGGTGGCTGGGAGCAGACACTGCACTCCAGTCTGGGCAACAGAGTGAGACTCCAACTCAGAAAAAATAAATAAATAAAGGTTGTCGGGGCACATGTTCCCAGGACCTCCTGAGGACGAGTGTACCCAGGCTTAAGTTCTCAATTTTGGCTCAAGAATAAACCATCTAAAAACAATTTTTTTTTAAAAGAATAAAGATTGTCCTTTTAGAAACTAATGATTGAAAAAACACATAATACAAAACAAGCAGTATAAATTCCATGAAGCTTTTTAAATGAAACCTAATTTATCACATATATGAAAAATAGTAAATACGGGTATAAATAATAAATCATTCACATGACTAATGTGAATACAATGTTTGGGGTATATAGAATCACACAGACAGACCCACAGCAGCAAACAATGTCTTTATCCCCGACCCAGCCCCATAGGCAGGGGTCTTCAGCCCATATGTCAAGAGCTAGCCCTCCATAACATGCCACCCTAGAATCATAGAATGTTAGAGATAAAGAGACTTTAATGTTCACAATTTCCAATACCCTTGTTTTAAAGTACATTCAAAATTCAGTATCAGAAATTTATCAGTAGCAAAACTAAAGCTAAAACACAAGTCTCCTGATTGCTTATTTCATTTTTTATTCTGGAATGTGACCAACCACCTTCTTTGTAGTGGGTGCTATTGATGTCCTGCCCAGATCCCGTTCACCTGGTGAATTCCCCCATCCCCCAGCTCTACCATCTGGTTATTGGTAGCTCACAGTTATACTCTTCACCAGAATTACCTTCAGCAGAACTGTCTTGCCTAGAGATGCCTGTAAGGCTCATGCCTCCCCACACCATACACACACCTCCAGGGGCAGGCAGTCCCAGGCAATAAATGACCAATAAAGGGCCACAAAAGACCCACCTTCATGGTCTCAAGGCAGGACAACTCTGTGATACCATTCATGTTCCAGAACCTCCTGTGGGATTAGGTTGGGATTGGACTTTAGCTTACCCCATATCTTTGCCCAGGTTCTTCCCTTCCCCTCCCCTTTCCTGCTTCCCTTACTCCTCTATTGGCTTCTCCTGAGCCTATTTCCTCAATGAATCACCCACACAAGAAACCCCATTTCGGGTTCTACTTCTAAAGAACTGAACCTAAGACACTTTTCTTGAACATTTCCTGAAATAGAGCTGTCCACCTCACAAGCCATGTCATTCTGTTTTTGGACAGTTCTGATCATTAAAAAAGTTTATTATTATTACATTAAGATCACATCTATCATTTATATATCGAATCTTGAATTGTACCCCATATCCTTAAAATAAATTTTTTTAAATCACATCTGGGGCGGGTGCGGTGGCTCAAGTGTATAATACCAGTACTTTGGGAGGCCAAGGTGAGAGAATTGCCTGAGTCCAGGAGTTCAAGACCAGCCTAGGCAACTTGGTGAGACTTTGTCTCTACAATAAATCAAAAATTAGCTGGGCATGGTGGTGTACACCTGCAGTTCCAGCTACTTGGAAAGCTAAGGCAGGAGGATCGCCTGGGCCCAGCAGATGGAGCTGCAGTGGCCATGAGTGTGCCACTGCACTCCAGCCTGGGCAACAGAGTGAGACTCCAACTCAAAAAAAAATCACATCTGCCTCTATAATTTCCACTCATGATTCTATGTAGAATAAATCTAATCCCTTTCCCACACAATAACCTCTCCACTATTTGGTGGAAATAGGGAGGATATTATATCCTCCTTAAATCTATTTCTTCCTAGAATGTGAGGGAAAGGGGTTGTAAAAAAGAGAGATTTTAATCCAGAATAATGTCTGACAATAAAATTGCATGAAGCAAAATAATGGAAAATCAGTCAGAAGATAATTTGAAGAAGGCTGTGTCCAAATCCACTGTGGGGAAAAATAACTTAGCCAGTACAAGAGTGAAAAGGAGATAAAATCTCAGAAAAAGAGTAAATCCAACATAAACTACTTAAAACCAAACAATGAAAGACTGCAAGGATCCCATGGAAGAGAAACCTCATATTTATCAGGAGAAGATGTCATAGAAGCAGGTTCAAAACAACTCTAGAACTCAGATGTGTATGACAATGAACACAATGTGCATACTTTTAAGATTTTTAGATAAGGGTTGGTAAATAATGTCTCAGAACCATCGAGATGCACTGATGAGATGCATACCTGGAATACAACAATAAAAGAGTTTGTATACCTTGCTCAAAGGGAAAATGTTTCATGAAAAAGACAGAATAGAGTACTGTATGACAAGAATGTATACATTTCTGTGGAAATTTAAAATTTGAGGACTGAAGGATTTAAGAGAGGATAAACCCAGAAAGAAATGCATATAGTATCTTAAAGGAAGTAAAATACAGATAGTCCGTCAGATGAAGGAAATTAGGTAAAACAACACTAAACAGTTTTTGTTGGGACTTTATAACTTAAAATGTGCTTTCTCACTTTTTCTTTTACTCCACCCTTACTACTGTAGCCTTATCAGATGAATAACGCATTATCACCATTTTGTGGAGTTGTGAATGATTAACTGACCATGCGCTGTTAAATTAAGTTTAACCTAAAGTTGCCTCCTTACATATTTTAAATTCAGCCTAGAAGTTTCTCCATATGCAGTAACTGTAACCTAACTGGATGTATAAACAGACGATAACCAACTCTTGTGCCAATCACCGAGTCTGGGCCAATTATAGGTAACCAATCTTTTTTCTTTTTTTTTTTGAGTTGGAGTCTCACTCTGTCGCCCAGACTGGAGTGCAGTGGCCGCTCCCGGCCACCGCAGCCTCGACCTGCTGGGCTCCAGCAATCCTTCCGCCTCAGCCTTCCAAGTAGCCGGACTTTAAAACCATGTTCAAATAAGGCAAACACTGAGCTGTAACCAATCCAGCTGTTTCTGTACCTCACTTCTGTTTTCTGTTCATCACTTTCTTTTTTCTGTACATAAATCCTCTCTGAGCATATGGTAGCTCCAGAGTCACTCTGAACCTATTCTAGTTGGGGAACTGCCTGATTTGCAAATCTTTCTTTGCTCAATTAAACTCTATTAAATTTAATATGTCTAAAGTTTTTCTTTTAACAACCCAAATCACCCAACTCACTAGTGGTAGGTCCAAGGCTTGAGCATTGGTTTTTAACTCAAGTCTATGTTCTTGCCACCTCACCGTGCTATCTTCTAACACATGTGGTAAAACTGCTACAGAATTGGTCATCTGAAATCTGTTATTGATGTCATGCTATTAACTACATGGATTCGTTTCCTAGAGTTTCCATAACAAATTACTGCAAACTAGGTAGCTTAAAACAATAGAAATGGGCCGGGTGCAGTGACTCATGCAGGTAATCCCACCACTTTGGGAGATGGAGACCAAAAGATTCGCTGAGCCCAGGAGTTCGAGACCAGCCTGGGCAACTTGGAAAGATCTCGTCTCTACAATACATCTAAAAATTAGCCGGGTGTGGTAGCACACGCCTATAGTTCCAGCTACTTGGAAAGCTAAGGTGGAAGGATCGTCTGAGCCCAGCAGATAAAGGCTATGGTGACTGTGTGTGTGCCACTGCACTCTAGCCTGGGTGACAGAGTGAGACTCCAACTCAAAAAGGAAAAAAAAAATGTATCGTCTTAGAGTTTGGTAACTAGAAGTCGGAAACTAAAGTCTGAAACTAGACTTGGCTTCAACCTTAAAAGACAACTCTAAGAATTTATGATTTGCCCATTCCTATTTAATATTTTAATCAAAAATACAAAGACCACAGAGTGCATGTTTATAAATATTTGCATAAAAAATTAAGGAGCGCCAGGTGCAGTGGCTCATGCCTATAATCCCAGCACTTTGGGAGGCAGAGGCGAGAGGATTGCCTAAGTCCAGTGTTCAAGATCAGCCTGGGCAACATGGCAAGACCTTGTCTCTACAATAAATCAAAAAATTAGCAGGGCATGGTGGCACACACCTGTAGTTCCAGCTACTTGGAAGCCTGAGGTGGAAGGATTGCCTGAGTCCAGCAGGTCAAGTCTGGGTGGCCATGAGTGTGTCACTGCACTCCAACCTGGGAGACAGAGTGAGACTGCTACAAAAAAAAATATATATGTATATATAGATATAGATATAGATATATATCTATATATATAGATAGATAGATAGATATAGATAGATATATTTTTTATATATCTATCTCTCTCGTTCTCTATATATATAAAGAAGAGAGAGCTAATATACCAGGGGACAATTAAAAAATATTTATTCATATAAAAACCAGGCCAATTCCCCCAAAAAATTACTATTTAGGATAAATGTAAAGTCCTGTGCTTAGGCAGAGAGTTAGAGAGGGAGAGAGAAAATGAGTAACAATACTAATAGCTAATATTTATTGAAAAGTTACTGTGCATTATCTATTTGCATATATTATATTGTTTAACTTCATAAAAACCACATTATAATTAGAATTCGTTTTTTGAAATGTGGAGGCTAAGGCTTAGAGGGACTAAGTCACTTTTGCAAGTTATACAGTTAATAAGTGGTAGAGCCAGGACTTAAATCCAAGTCTGTCTAAATCCAGAGCTTGTAATCTTAACCACTTTTCTATTCTCATCAATGCAGGAATTGAGGGATATTTGGCATAGACTTCTTTTGAGTTTTAAGTGAAAACACTTAGACAAAAACATTAATATTGCACAGTAGCCACTCAATAATGTTATCTTCTTTCTTTCCATAATGTTGAAAATTTAGAAGTATGATAACTGAATTCAAATATTTTAAGAATGAATGAAATCTATGTAATTCAAAACAAAAACTACAGTTAACTGATGATAACTACAGTTAAAAATTACACTGTGACAGATTTTTGTTCAATAATATGAACATTTTTCTGTGTTGGGCTTCTCAGCCATAAAATAAACCACCTTGCACAGGAAAAAGTTCCTTATCAGCATTTCTGAGAGGGGGTGCTTGCATTGGGAGGAGAAATCACCAGGTGACTTCTCAGAATCTGCTAAATCTAAGATTCAACAAAGAAAATGGTTTAAAGGCTAAATGGTGTAAATAGGAATTCCTGAAAAGTCACTGACTCGTAGCTACAAGAAAACATAAAGCCCCCAGCGGCTGTGGATCTAAAATCCAATTCTCCTAAAGAAGCTGTGGCCTAAAGCCCAATTCTTCTATTCTAACTCTTTCACAGATGTATGAAACCTTCAGAATATTTCACTTATTTTGCTTTATTTATCCTCAGAGTGCTTCTTGGAGGTAAAGTAGTCATCAACCTTCCTGTTTTATTGACTGGAAAATGAAGCCATTCCACAACAAATGCATGGCAGGGTGAGATAAGAGGTCAGTTCCTATAAGCATCCGGTAATCCTTCTATGACATCACTGTTTTCCCAGCACTAATCATCCCAACAAATGATCCCAAGGGTTTTTTTTTAATTAAATTCAGAAAAAAAGTGACTTTAATTTTCTTTATGTATTTGAGGAGAGACTCAAAAAAATCCAGAATTTATTTATTAAAAACTATGTATTCATTCTTATGTGTTCATTATTCATTATTAAAATACTATGTCCATTATTTTAAACTCCAGCACCTTCAAAGTGTTCTCCATTTGATGCAATACACCTCTTGAAATGCTTTTTCCACTGCTCAAAACTCACCAATTCTGATGCCTTTTAGTGCTTCTGCTGATTTTTGTTTTACCTCTTCCACATATGTAAAATGTTTTCCTTTGAGGATTTTTTCATTCAGGGAAACAAAAAAAAGTTACTCGGGACAAGATAGGCTGAATAGGGAGTGTGGAGCATAGAAGTTATGCCATTTTTGGTCAAAAAACTGCTGAATGCTCAGTATGGTGTGGGCACGTGCGCTTATAAATCACCCGTCATGAAATGGGCAAATGCCTTGAAAGACTCGCCAAAAAACCAGTTCATTAAAGCTGAATGCAGCCTCTCACAACAACATGAGCTAGGACACTTACCTAGCAGTACTACAAGGAAACTGCACTCCAAAAAAATAATTCTGAGATTTTTTGGGGGGTCCCCCTGGTATATATGTAATTCAACATCATTTTGTCAAATATTTAATTTTGTGATTCTGATCTATAGCCACACAGTTCTATGCAAATTCATTAGCAGTTAGTGAATAAGAGCTATGTTTATAATACTTCCAAAGGTAGACCTGGAACTTTATTGTTGGCATGCCATGGTAAAACAAAGATTCTCTTTCCTGAAATTCAAGGTCAAATTCTAGGCTGGCTCTGCCACTAATGAGTCATGTGAACTTGGGCAAATCAAGTAATCACTTTGCACTCAATTTCTTGGTTTCTAGAATTTGTAAAGGGCTTGAACTACACTGATCTCTAATATTTCTTCCAACCTTGAACATCTCTAAGTCATTGCCTATCAAAAATTTTAGTTTACTTGTGATCGTCATTTCCTCTTTCACAGCTCAAGGCACGGCTTAGTTTATAATTCTGTTGATTTTTAATGTTTTATAGCCTGGTCACTTCAGAAGGAAGCATGCATACTTAGCCTGATTTAGTGACATTTTTAATCCAATAAACTTAACCAAGCAACTATTTTTTTGCTGGCAAAATTTGGGGTAAGATTTTTTTAAAAAACAGGAATATAACTTTTTTTTAACTTTTCAACTGTACTCATGCATTTTGGTTTAGTAATATGCTTTGTGCTCCCATGAATTCAGCAATGTTAAAATATACTACCACACAAGAGACTCCTGAGGAACTTAACACCAAATTTCCTATTTTGGCTCCCATAGTTACTCACAGTTCCAATCTAAAAAATACTTAGATACATCTCAAGTACATATATTGGCTACCAGCTGGTAGTTTCTCAGATATCTCCATTTCCTTTAGCTACTTCACACTCACTACCAGGCAAATAGGTAGAGGTTTCTGGTGAGTACAATGTTGTGAAAGAATGTTATAGGCGAATAAAAATAATCTAGACAAAAATAAAACCAGAAAGTCAGGATTCAATTAGTTTTTAACCACTCTATAATTGAGTATATGCTAATAACCTTGAACATTTAGTTTCTTTTTTGTTTGATTTTTGTTGTTGTTGTTGTTTTAGTTTAGTTTGGTTTGCTTTGCTTTTTGAGTCAGAGTCTTACTCTGTCGCCCAGGCACCATCCTGGCCCACCACAGCCTCAACATCTTGGGCTCAAGTAATCCTTTCACCTTAGCTTCCTGAGTAGCTGGAATTACAGGCATGTACCACCATGCCTGGTTAATTTTTTTTTTTTTTTTTTTACTTTTTGTAGAGACAAGTTCTTGTTATGATGCCCAGGCTGGTCTCAAACTCCTGGACTCAAGCAATCCTCCCATCTTGACCTCTCAAAGCGCTAGAATTACATGAGCCCCCATACCCAATCTAGTTTCTTAAAACAGAAAAATAAGCCGGGCTTGGTAGCCAAACGTGGTGGCCCACGCCTATAACCCCAGCACTTTGGGAGACCGAGGTGAGAGGATTGCCTGAGCCCACAGGTTCAAGACCAGCCTGGGCAACTTGGTGAGACCTCATCTCTACAATAATCAAAAAATTAGCTGGGCATAGTGGTGTGTGCCTGTAGTTCCAGCAACTTGGAAGGCTGAGGTGGAAGGATCGCTGGAGCCCAGCAGGTCAAGGCTGTGGTGGCCATGAGTGTGCCGCTGCACTCCAACCTGGGTGACAGTGAGTGAGACTCCAACTCAAAAAAAAAAAAGAAAACCAAAAAAAAAAGATGAATTAATCTCATTCATTAAATCTAATTATCTACTAAAAAGAACATTTAAGTTTTACAGATTAAGTATCCCATATCCTTAATGCTTGGGATCAGAAATGTTTTGGATTTTGAATTTTGGGGAATTTTGGCATTTACTTACTGGTTGAGCACCCTTAATTCAAAAATCCAAAATCTTAAGAACTCCAGTGAGTATTTCCTTTGAGTATTGTACTGGCATTCAAAAAGCTTTGGATTTTGGAACATTTCAGATTTCAGATTTTCAGATTTGGGATTTAAAACCTGTACTATCAAATTAGGGGCTCAAAGTAGGACATCTTTCCAAAGAAAGTTTCCATAATGTCATGGCCTAGTAAAGTTAAATGTTTTCACATTCTGATTTGCTACCACATACTTAGGTAGGAATTAAGATGTCAGAAAAAATTATCACCTTAAAATAACTTAAGGTGTGGCAGAGTAGTTAGTACAGGTTAGGCACAGATACATAAATTTCTTATAGGCAGCACCATTTCTTTTTCAAGAAACTCACCTATGGTAGGTCTTTCTGCCATGAATTTTCCTCTTTTCTTCTTCTTCTCACTAATAAACTCTACCTTAAAACTTTACTGGCTGCTCTAAAATTTATTTTAGGGTCAGGTCAAAGAGCCTACAAGTTTTGTGCCCCATCCCACCCAGGACACAGGGGCCAATGACTGCATAACTCAGTTATTTATATGTTTTATATGAGGTTTTCTAAACATAGAGTGTGTATCACTGTATCTTTGGATGAATTGTAACAAATATCAATGACAAGTTTTTGGGTTTTTTTAAGTATTTTGGATCAGTGGGAAGCCCAAGGATTTTTGTTTTGCTCTCACTCTTTCGTCACTGCAATCACATGAGAGCAAGTGGCTGGATTTTTCTGAGTTTAAAAATAGTTGTGTTAATCAGCCGGGCGTGGTTGCGCGTGCCTGTAATTCCAGTTACTTGGAAGGCTGGGGCGGAAGGATCCCCGGAGCCCAGCAGGTCCAGGATGCAGTGGCCGTGAGCAGCCACTACACTCCAGTCTGGGCGACAGAGTGAGATTCCAAGTCAAAAAAAAAAAAAAAAAAATAGTCGTGCTTTCTTCAGCACCCATCCTATCAGTAGCTACTTAAACTTGCCCTCTGATATTATGCAAGAAATGGATGCTTTCAGGTAATAAACCCTCACTCGTGCTAGCTTTTCTTCGGCCTTTGATCTCTGACCTCAGTACTGCTTTATGGTGTCAAAACATCTCAAAACTTTAACTCAGATAGTTTCAAATCATAAATACAGAAAGGACTGAATCAGCTCATGAATCCTCAAAATCCGAAGTCCTTCTAACCTAGCCACATGTCCAGCATCTGTGACTTAGTGAATCACAGGGCAGGGAAGTGACTCACAGTCATTCTAAGAGCACTCCTTTTTTTTTTTTTTTTTTAATTAGTTGTTTCTTAAGAATTGTAAAGATCTGAATTCAAAGTGTGCCTATAAAGTATTGAGATGGAATTTTTCTCCCCTACAACATACCATAAATTGTACAGTCTATCACCTTCAAAGTAGTTGCTGACTTTAAAAAAAAAAAAAAAAAGCGTGTTTTTAAATTGTATATTCAACAAACAGCATAGAAAACAGGTTTTATGGTCACAGCACACAGTTGCCTGAGTTTATTTTTTCTTCTTTCCTTTTCTCTCATTTCATTGTTCCATTAAATGGCCCTGCCCCACCCCCTCCTCTTCCTTCTTCCTTTGCCCTGGATTCTGAGAAGGGGTTGCCCTAGGACTAGTAATAATCCGAGAAAGGGATTCCAAATTGTTGGGGATCAGGAAAGCCATTAGAACCTAGAAGAACCCAGAGTGGTTGATGTAAATCCCTCCCTGTGTTCTGGTGGGCAAGGTAATTGGCTAAAAAGTGTAAATATAAATCAAATCTCTATGAAGCAGCCAACTCTATAAAAGGATTACCTTCTTGTAAACAATTCACTTGGTATTTTTCCTGCCAATTAGGAAAAATTGTTCATGATTTCGTGTTTTCATTGTTGTCTTCTTGAGCTTTGGACAAATCTCATCACTTAACACATTCCAATAGATTGGAGTAAGTTCAATTTTTCATCAAGGATAACAAGACAAAAGGAGAAGAAATCCACTAACATTCTAAACAAATTCCAAAAGGATCATCATCATTAGACTGAAAACCAGAGCAAACTTCCAGAAGTTAGGTTAAACAATTAGAAAGTCAGACAGCACGGTACAAAGGCACAGTTTAAGGGCCTTGATACTCTTTGTTGTCTAGTCTATATGACTGTGTCTTAGACATCACCTAGTATCAATGTGGACATTTATGGAACTTCAAATAATCTGCACATGACTAAATTATTATTTATAAATATAAAAATAAACAACACTTTAACAGCTTACTCTTCCTAAGAAATATTCCTATAACAAGTAAATGAAATAAGCAGTTTCTTACTTCTCTCAACCTAAATTGTGGCTTATTATTCAGTGGGAAAGTGATAATTTACCAAGCCAGTAGGGACACTAAAATGTCCTAGATAAAACATGTTGCCACAGTAACTTCAGTTTACAGTAGTACTCTGTTCCAGTCAAGGAAAAAGAGAACATATATTTTTAAAGTTTTTTTTTTTTTTAATTCCATGGTTGACACTGAAAGATCCTGACTTGCATGGGCCTAGGTTTAGGCACCCGATGTGGCGGTGAAATAATCAGGTCTGCCCACTCTGTGGCATCTTCATTGGAACATCCTTCCAGTTCTCCTCTATAATAGAGCTTTCATAGGGGAGAAGTAGCTTCAATCATTCAGTACTTTATAAAAGTAACAAAGGATTATTCACTGAATTGTTTTTAGGAATAAACCATGCTCGGTGTACATAACAATGAAATTGCACATCAACATTTATACCAGAGGTTCAAATGACATTCAGATAACATTTTAGGGTGATTCTGGTATTAATTTTTTTCTTTTTCTTTTTTTTTGAGTTGGAGTCTTACTCTGTCACCCAGGCTGGAGTGCAGTGGCACGCTCACAGCCACCACAGCCTGGACCTGCTGGGCACAGGAGATCCTTCTGCCTCAGCCTTCCAAGTAACTGGAACTAGGTGATTCTTTTTCACAACACTTCTAGCCAAGTGTGTTCTGCTCCTTTTGCAAATCTATTTTCTTTTGTTGCCTTAGTTCTAGATACCCTCCGTTCATTCACCAAATATTTGGTGAACACCTGCAAGTTGTCAGGCACTGTTCTAGGTTCAGGGGAAAAAAGAAACAATAAACACCTTGGAACCTACATTCTACCAGGTGACACAGAGTAACCAATGACATAATCAAGAAGTGCATCACAAAAGGTGACTTGAGAAAGGAGTCATTCAGGAAAAGGCAGCACCTGGAGCAGAGACTGTGAGGCAGGAGTGACCTGATATGTTCAAGGAAGAAGAAGGAGACCAGTGTGGGAGAAGAGAGGAGGAGGGGTTAAGGGAAGTAGTGGGCAAGATCAGGGAGGTGGAAGTGATTCCCAAATTCATGGGTCCTCCTAAGGATTTTGGCTTTCATTCTGCATTATACAGAGGGCCCTTTGATTGATCTGATTGAAGTGTAACATAGATCATTCTGGCTGCTACCTCAGAAACAGACTACAGGGGCTGGGAAGGTTAGTCCAAGACTGTATCCATTATCAGTGTGATGGTGTGTGGGCCAGGTGATGGTAGGAGAGGTGGTAAAAGGGGATATGAAGGGAGAGTCAACAGAAGTCTCATGGAGTGTGAGAGAAAGAGGATGACGCTAAGATATTTGGTCTATGCAAGTGAAAAATGGAGGAGCAGGTGTGGGCAATAAGATCAGGAGTTCCATTTTGGATATGTTGAGTTGGGACATGTTAGATATCCAAGTGGAGAAACTGAAGACGCAAATTGGCTATCATCCTATAGTTCAGAAAGCTCAAGGCTAGAGATAGAAACTTGATATTTGGGCAGTGTTTAACTCCTTGAGACTGGCTAAGATCAACCGGGAGTATAGGTGAAGAAGAAAAGACATCTGAAGTTCAAAGCCCTGAGCACCCCAGGGGCCAGGAAAGGAGGAGGTGCCAGCAAAGAGACTGAGAAAAATGGACAAATTCAATTAGAGGAAAACAGAACCAGCATCCTGGAAACCAAGTGAAGAAAGTTGTTTTTAGGAGGAGAGTGTGATCAACTGTGTAAATTGTCACCAATAGCTAGTATCAATGAAGACTGAAATTGGCTATCTGATATCAAAACTTGAGGGTCTTTGGTAACCTTGACATAAGAATTTTCAGAAGAATGGTTGAGGCAAAAACATGACTGGAAAGGGTTTCAGAGAATAGAAGGAGAGGAAGTAGAAACATAAGTGTTGATGACCCTAGAAGGACCGTGCTATGAAGAGTAGCAGAGACTGGAGAGCCAGAGGGAAAGCTATGGGTTAACATGGGTCAAGAAAGGATTTTACATAATGAATATGAGAGAAATGCAGCAAGCATGTGTGCATGGTTATAGTAATGATGCAATCAAGGAGGAAATTGATGGCATAAGAGAAGCAGTGTGTTTGTTAAGCAGCATTAAGAGTCTACTCAGGGTTTATGTTCATGAATTCAAAGCTAAAACAGCTGTCAAGGTTATTTTTCTCCAACCACATCTAGTTCCATAGTGTCAAGCACTGAGGACGTGGAGACCTTTATGTCACCAGGGCTGTGGTTTTACCAAGAAAGATCAAAAAGTGAGAGTTGCAAGAAGATAGGCAAGGAAGCCATTTCAACAGGCAATTGTGGTATTGGACCTGGGTAAGGAGGGAGAGGAAGTCATCAGAGTAGCACACAAGATAAAATTACAGGAGTGGAAGGATTACTGGAGATAGGGTGTGTTATGAGTTAAGTTGTGTTCCCTACCCCCCCCCACTTTTTTCTTTGTTTCAGTAGCTTTAGGGGTTACAAATAGTTTTTGATTACATGAATGCATTGTATAGGGGCAAAGAAGTCTGGACTTTAAGTGTACCAACCACCCCCACCTGTGCATATTGTACCTGATAGATGACTTTTCATCCCTCGTTCCTCTCTCCCTCCCCATTCTGAGTCTCCAGCATTCATTATATCATTCTCTATGCCTTTGCAGATCCTTAGTTCAGCTTCCACTTATAAGTGAGAACATGTGTGCTTGGTTTTCTGTTCCCAAGTTAGTTCACTTAGAATGATGATCTCCAATTCCATGCAAATTGCTACAAAAGATATTATTTCATTCTTTTTGATGGCTGAATAGTATTCTATAGTGTATATATACCACCTTTTCATTCCACTGATCAACTGATGGGCATTTAGGTTGATATCGCTTCTTTGCAATTGTGAATTGTGTCGTGATCAGCATGAGGGTGCAAGTATCTTTTTCATATGATCTCTGTTCCTTAGGGTAGATACCTAACAGTGAGATGGTTGGATCAGATGTCCTACCCAGAATTTAAATGTTGAAGTCCTAACCCCCAGTACCTCACAGTGTGACCTTATTTGGAAGGAGGGTCCTTGTAGATGTAATTAGTTATGATGAGGGTGGGCCCTAATCCAGTATGACTTGTATCTTTATAAAAATGGGAAATTTGGGACACAGACACACACACAGGGAGACTGTCAGGTGAATATGAAGGCAGAGGTTGGAGTGATGAGTCTACAAACCAAAGAACACCAAAGATTATCAGCAAACCACCAGGAACCAGGGCAGCAGCCTGGAGCAGATTCTCTCTCACAGCCCCCAGAAGGAACTAACCCTGCTGATCACTTGATCTCAGACTTCAAGCCTCTAGAACTGTGTGAGAATACATTTCTACTGTTCAAGCCACTCAGATTGTGGCACTTTGTTTCGACAGCCTGGTACACAGCATGACAGAGGGAGTGTGGTTGGAAGAGAGGAAGCAGGGGTCCAAAAGTGGGATGTGTGCATTGTGACCACAGAGACCACTGGCTAGGGGAATGGTGAGGTCTGGTATGTTGGCAGGAGTGATGAAAGGCGAAGGACCAGACTGTGAGAGCAGAGGTCAACAGGGAACCAAGAGCCCAGGGAAATGGAGGGATGATCCATGTGGATAATGAACTTGCCTAGAATTAAGAAGACAGGAGGATTGTGATGATGACACAGGACAACTGTGACTGTGGAACATTGGGTCAATAGATGTCAGTAAAATGAGAGGATTGGGTGGCATAACCTGATGACCTGAGATTCAATGCAGGACATTTTTAGGGAAGAGAAAGAGAGAATGGTCCAGAAGTGGCAGCAAAAAAGAAACACATCCCACCTCTAGATCCCATGGCACAGCTGTTGGAGAAAAAAAACCTCAGCCACCTTAGGTCAAGGAGGATGCTGGGAGAATCAGAAGGCAATGTTTTCAGGGGGCAGCCAGATTTTTATCAGAGCAAGATGGTGCTGGGAACAGTCAGAGCCGAGGCTGATGATATTGTGTTTTGCTAATACTGGACTGTGAATTCCAGCAGACTCAGAGGAGGGGCTTCAAGATTGGATAAGGGTAGGAGATGTCCTCCTCTTGTGCATGACCAATGCTGATCCACATTGGACTAGTTACTTCCTTTATTCAAAGCTGATTTGTCATCCACTGCCATTTGTCAACTTTGTCAACTCCATTTGCTAACTCTAATTCTGTTTTGGTGCTTGATTATTACACAGGTTGAAGCAGTAGTCCCAAGATATTACTAATTTGGAAACATTGATCAGGTCTGCTTCTAACATTTGTGGGACCCAAGGCAAGAGTACTGACAAAGTCTCACAACCATATGTCTACATATATAGAAGTGATAAATCAAAGCTGACAAACTGCTGAAGAAAACATGTCCTGTTCTCCTAGCTGATAAACTAGCCCTCAAAACAACCCGGAAACCCAATGTACACAGAAAGAGCCAACTGCTGGCCCAGCACCCACACTCCCTTTTTTCCCATAATCAGTCCGCCATGAAGGGCTTCCTCAAGCAACTAGTGCACATTGCAGCTCACATGGTCAATTCCACCCACACCCCCTCAAGCAGCTGCCCCTTGGTCAACACTCAGGCCTGAGGGCATGCCCAGTAGGGTATCCCCTCTGGAGATCAGACCAGGGGAAAAGACCACATACAACCAGGAGCCAGCTTAGTACCTGTGATGGCTAATTTTATCTGTCAACTGACTGGCTGTGGGGTGCTCAGATTAGACATTGTTTCTAGGTGTGTCTGTGAGGGTATTTTCAGATTAGATTAACATTTGAATCAGTGGACTCAGTAAAGTTGATTGTCCTCTCCAGTGTGAATGGGCATCCTCTAATCCATAGAGGACATGAATAGAACAAAAGGCAGAGGAAGGAGTAATTCACCCCTGTTTGCTTCCTGCCTGCCTGGTTGAGCAGAGTCGTCTCACCTCATCTTCTTTGCCTGGCTCCCTGACTGGGATTTATACCATTGGCTCCCCTGGTTCTCAGGAATTTTGACTTGGAATGAACTACACCATTAGGTTTTCTGGGCTCCAGCTTGCAAACAGCAGATTGTGGGATTTCACATGAGTCAATTCCTCATCCTCTCTCTCTCTCTGTCTCTCTCTCTCTCTCTCTTACCCTCCTTTTCTCTCTCCCTCCTCTCCCCCAACCCCCATCCCCACCCACAAATCCTAGTTTAGAAATCTGGTTGCAGTCTCCAGATTAACATATTCCCTTAAGTTCCCAGACTCCTTATCCCATGGGGACCAACATGGCCAGGGGAGGGCCAGAATAGGGCCCTCTAAACCACAGACACCAAGGCAGGAGTCCCTCTAGACTGGATCTAAAAATTGTGCTGTCACTGATTTTCAAAGTTTTATCCTAGGCTCTCCAAATGTGAGCCTAATCTTCTCAAAACATGATCCAGAAGAAGCCCGTTAAAATATGAATTCCTGGGCTTCACCCCAAACCTTTGAATCAGGTTATCTGGATAGAATTTCCAGGAATCTACATTTTTAAACAATCTTACTAAATAACTGATATTCACACTAAAATTTGAGCACAGCTATCAAATAGCTAATAGTTGGAGTAAAGGGTCCTGCCTTTCACATGAAGTCCATCCACTCTACACTGTCCAAAACTGGGTCCCTGAATGAGCTGCTCTCCTTTCTAGAGATATTACCATCTAGATATCCTGCTGGTCTTCCAGAAGTCAAACCTGACTCTTAGCACAGCCTCAGATAAACACTGATCACGTCATGCTCTCCAATTCCAAGAACATCATTACTTAATCACTGGCAAATTGCAATGTAATTGAGTAGGTTGCATTTTTTATATCAGTTACAGTTAGCCAGCTTCCTAGAAACACCAGGATCTCTTGATGAAGATTCTGGAAACATGCACGACTTCCCAATTAAAGCAGAGCATTTTCAAATTATTATTAAACTATGTACTTTTTAATTCCTTTGACCCACCATTCATTAGTCAGTGAACAGTTTCTGTATGCATCACTCTCAGGGTAGGATCATCTAGGCAGAACAAAAGCCACAGGTTATTAACTATAAAGGAGAGTTTGGTAAATGCACAGCAGAAACTATGGTTTGCAGGGGCATGGCTTTCTCTCATTCAAGTACTAACCAAACCCAACCCCACCTAGCTTCCAAGATCACACAAGATCAGGTATATTCAGGGTAGAATTGGGGGCATGGCTCTCTATTGTAAGTGGCAGGGGTTTGACAGAAGCAAAGAGGGGGTCTCCTTCTTTCTTTTTTAAAAATTCCCAAGTCTTAACTTTGAATATCAAGATCCACAGCCTAAGGATATTAGATATAAATCACTTGAATTAGCCAGGGCTCTCTAGAGAAACATAATCAATAGGAGGTAGATGATATAGATACAGACACAGAAAGACATAGACATAGATGTAGACATAAATGTAGATGTAGACATATAGACATATAGATAGATACAGACATAGACATAGTCATAGACATAGACAGAGACAGAGTCATACAGTCATAGACATAGGCATAGACATAGACATAAGGCATAGATGTAGACATAGACATGGAGACAGAGACAGAGTCATAGACATAGACAGAGTCATAGACATAGACATAGACATAGACATAGTCATAGTCATAGACATAAACAGAGACGGAGTCATAGATATAGACATAGACATAGTCATAGGCACGGGCATAGACATAGAAATAGAGTCAAAGATGTAAACATAGTCATAGACATAGTCATAGTCATAGACATAGGCATAGACATAGGCATGGATATATAGATAGATACAAACATAGACATAGTCATAGACATAGACATAGAGAGAAACAGAGTCAAAGATGTAAATATAGTCATAGACATAGTCATAGTCATGGACATAGGCATAGACATAGGCATGGACATAGTCATAGTCATAGACATAGAGACAGAGTCATAGATATAGAAATAGACATACATAGACGTAGTTATAGGTATATGCATAGACATAGACATACATAGACATACATAGACATACATTGACTATGTCATAGACATAGTCATAGACTTAGACATGGACATAGTCATAGACATAGTCATAGTCATAGACATAGTCATAGTCATAGACAGAGACAGAGTCATAGACATAGTCATAGTCATAGACATAGTCATAGTCATAGACAGAGACAGAGTCATAGACATAGACATAGTCATAGACATAGACATAGTCATAGACAGACATAGATATAGTCATAGACTTAGACATAAACATAGTCACAGACAAAGACAGAGACATAGACATAGATAGAGACAGAGACATAGAATATGGATAACTGACTCCATGATTATGAAAGCTGAGAAGTCCCTCAATCTGCAGTTTGCAAGCTGGAAACCCAGGAAAGCCCATGGGGCAATTCAGTTCAAGTCCAAAAACCCAAGAACTAGAGTGCCATTGTAAGAGAGCAGGAAAAGATAGCTATCGCATCTCAAAAAGAGAGAGCAATTTCACTATTTTCTCCACAGTTTTGTTCTATTTAAGCACCCACATTGGCGAGGGAAATCTTTTGTATTCAGTCTCAAATCCTTTGTGCAGAAAAACATGGGATATAAAAGAAAAATACTCAAGGCATGTTATCACTGATTTCCAACTTAAGATTATATTAACTTCCATTTTTCTTTTATCCTGTGCATTCCTTGAAGAGTTTTCTTCTCTTCTTGTTCATTTTTGTATCTCTAACAATTGGCACAGTGCCAGGCACATAGTTATCATGGGTATAACCATGAATTATTGTTCTTCAACATAATTAAACTTATCCCAAGGAAGAACAAATTTTATAAATCTGCTTTGCAAAGTGTAGTAAATAATGGCTCTGCCATGTCTCAAAGGTGCTGGTCAAAAATTAAGGACTTGGAAACTGTGTGCTATTTTGTTATTTTTTTCTCCAAGTTTATTTTACTGTCACAAGAGCCCGCCCATGTCAACAACAACACACACCCTTTCTTAAGCTCTAAATGTTTCTGTCCACTTTTCTCCATGAAGTCTGTTGCCATCAACTGTAAAAATTATAAAGATTTGATAAACTAAATCAGTGATCTTCAACTTTTTTCCTTTATACTTCCTAAAAGAACTTTGAAAACTTATGTATCTCCTTGTACATTTTCAAATAGACACATACAATTTTTCATCCTAAATTTGAATAACTGCAAAATATGTACTTTCTAGCATATTATAAGTATTGGTTTTTAAATTAAAATATCACACTTTGTATCCAATGGACTTCAAATGCCATAGCAATCTGATACTACCTACAGTTATTTAAAAATTCACCAACAAACTGTTTCTTAACAACTGGAAAATATATATCATTCCTCTTAAAAAGTTTTAAATTCTCCAGATTGAATTATCTTTACAATGATTTTTAGTACACAATTGATCAATGCAACATAACATGTTTTGATAAATAATTATAACATAGCAAGCAAAATTTTATTGGAAAATTAAAATAAAAGAATAGGTGGTTCTTTTTTTTTTTTTTTTAAGTTGGAGTGTCACTCTGTCACCCAGGCTGGAGTGCAGTGGCACATTCACGGCCACCACAGCCTTGACCAGCTGGGCTCAGGAGATCCTTCCACCTCAGCCTTCCATGTAGCTGGAATTATAGGCACGCACCACCACACCTGGTTAATTTTTTTAGAGATGAGGTCTCACAAAGTTGCCCAGGCTAGTCTTGAACTTGTATGCTCAGGCAATCATCCTCTCACCTCCCAGCCTCCCAGAATGCTGGGATTATAGGCGTAAGCCACTGCACACAACCTAATGAATCTTTTTAAATGTAGTCCATGTATCCGTGGCTATTACTTACTGCTAAAATGAGACAAGAGTCAGCATTAACTCTATTTCTATTTTTTATTTTTATAGACATAAGCCCTGAGAAAACTTGTTCAATTAAATTAGGATTTAATCTCATAAGTAATGAGAATGTTAGGTATTTTCTTATGAAATTGTCTCTCTGAGCAGGGCTCAGTGGCTCAGACTGTAATCCCGTGCCTTTGGGAGGCTGAGGTGAGTGGATTGCCCGAGCCCGTGGGTTCGAGACCCACCTGGGCAGCGAGATTTCATCTTTACAATAAATAAAAAAAAAATCAGCCGGGCGTGGTAGCGCATGCCTGTAATTCTGGCTACTTGGAAGGCTGAGGCAGAAGGATCGCCGGAGCCCAGCAGGTCGAGGCTGCGGTGGCTGGGAGCGGCCACTGCACTCCAGTCAGGGCGACAGAGTGAGACTCCAACTCAAAAAAAAAAAAAAAGAAATTGTCACTCTGTTATTTGAATGCCTTCTTGGTTATAAATAAACAAGTACATAGCAATTTATTATCAAAAACTACTTTAATGACCTACCTGTACTTGGTTAGGACCTCCTTGAACTTTATTGTAAGCAAAGAATTGAAAGCCACCTAATTTACAAAAAAAAAAAATGTTACCCAGTCATTAGAGTTCAAAAAAGCTTTACCAGGACTTATCACATGACTGTTGATTATACTGCTACTTGTTAGCTTATAGGCATCTTGTCTATGGAGCTAAAACAGCTGAAACTTGATATACAGATAGGAAATATACATGTAAAAGATATTCAAAATAATTAACCATTTGGAAAATGCAATTAAAAATATAAGAGGCTGGGCGCTGTTGCTTACATTCGTAATCCCAGCACTTTGGGAGGCTGAGAGGTGAAAGGATGATTGCCTGAGCCCACAGGTTCAAGGTCAGCCTGGGCAACTTGGCAAGCCATCATCACTACAATAAATTTTTTTTTTAATTAGTCGGGTGTGGTAGCATGAACCTGTGGTTCCAGCTACTTGGAAAGCTGAGATGGTAGAATCGCCTGAGGATTGCCTGTGGTGGCTGTGACTCCACAGCCATGATAGCTTTACTGCACTCCAGCCTGGATGAAAGTGTGAGACTCCAATTCAAAAAATAATAATAATAAACATAAATAAGATATTAGTGCATACATGTCAGAATGGCTGAAGTAAAAAATAGTGATAGCATCAAATGCAGGTGAGAATACTAAGAAGTGGACCACTCATGCATTGCTGATGGGAACATAAATGGTACAGCTACTCTGGAAAATAATTTGCCAAATTATTATAAAACTAAAAATATGGACAACCCCTTCGGGTCCCCTCCCACTGCGGGAGCTTCTCTATCCTCTCAATAAATCCTGCTTTCTAAAAAATAAGAAAAAAAAACTAAACATACAAGTACCATATAATCCAACAATTGCACTCTTGAGTATTTATCTCAAAGCTATGGAAACTTATGTTCACACAAAAACCTGTATATGAATGTCCATGACAGCTTTATTCATAACAGCCAAAAACAATCCAAATGTTCTTCAGCAGGCGAATGGTTAAACAAACTTTAGTACATCATACAATGGAATACTACTCAGCAATAAAAATGAACAGCCTATTGCTCCATGCTTGGATGGCTCTCAAGGGAATTATGCTGAGTAAAAAAAGCTGATGCTAAAAGTTTATATACTATATTATTCCACTTATGTAACATTCTAAAATGAAAAATTCTAGACACAGAGAACAGATTACTGGTTTTCAGGGGTAAGGGATAGAGAAGGAGTGGATATGGATGGTCATTGAGGGATAGCAAGACAGAACCTTGGGGCGGAGCAGTTGTGTCTTGATTGTAGCAGTGGTTACATAAACCAACGCATGGAATAAAGTTGCCAGAGCTATGCATGCACACACACACGTACACACACAACTGATGAAGTCTAAATAAGCTCTGTGGATCAGACCAATGCCAATTTCCTGGTTTTGATACTGTGCTGTGGTTACGTAAGATGTCATCACAGGGGAAACAGTGTAACATACACACAACCTCTCTGTACTTCTCTTTTACAACTTTCTGTGAATCTATAATTATTTCCAAGTAAATCATTTAAAAATGCTTTTCTAAGTGCTCATAAACCACCCGGAGTAATCCATTCTTGAAATTTGTCTGAGATTAATGCAAAACTAAAGTCAGTTTCCTTGTGTCTCCCCACTTTCCCTTACCTTTGGACCTGTCTCATTTTCCTTCACTCTTTCATGTGTCATTCATTCATCACACACAAAATGTTCACCTGCTCCTACATGAGGTCATTGGCCTTTACCCCACCCTTGGCCCCAGCTTGCTCTTTACCTTTCTGTGAAAACAGGGGTGGGAGAAACACAAAGGGGACATTTAAGTTGCTTTTACCAGGATTTCTTTTTCTCCCTCCCTCAGAAAATTGAGTGGGAAATCCCCCTTGATCAAGTCAGCAAATCTTCTGTCAAATAAATTCTTCCCAGTCTTTAAAAGATCCACTCCTCCCATTCTGTTATGTTTGGCTATTATCCAAGAAACCTAATCTCACTCCTCTAGACCAGCAATAAAGCCAACTCTTTCTTCCCTAAAAGTTCCCTATGTCCTTTTCTTCCAAAGTCAACTAAAAAGAAAAAATAAAAACTGTATCTATACCCTAATATTCTCTACTTTCTGTTCAACACTCCAATGGTAGAGATAAAATTATAACTTCCTCTTAAAATCATGTTTTTAGTTTTTGCAGAAAAGGATATTAAAGGCCAGCCTCCTCCTCATAGAGGTGAAGAAGAAATAGAGACCCAGCGGGGTAGTGCAATATGCCAAGAGGAGAATGCCTTTCCATTCCCTAGAAATGCCCCACCCCCCACTCTGCCATATTTGCTCTTTTGTTCCCAAATCTCTTGGTATTACGTCTTAGGATAGCTGCTCAAAGAAGAGACTCATCTTCGCAGCTCTGTTGTGTTCCAAAGAAACAAGACAGGTTTCTTAAAGGACGCAACCTCTGATCTTCCTTCTTTTTCTTTTTTTTTTTTTAAGTGCTTGTCAGGGCCTGCGTGTCAAGAAGTCAACATTTACAAAGTCCCCACCACCTGTCTTGTCATCAGGAACTGAAAGAGGCAATGAAGAGGGAAGCCCACTGGTTCTCTGTTCTCCACATAAAATCAGGAGTCCGCTCCCATGTTCTCTTCCATAACACCTTCAGCAGGAACCAAGAGGAGACTGTGTATGCTCTTGGCTAGTGTCCAATCTACCAACACCCCAGTCTTCACACTCCATACCTCTCTCTTCCTCAAGACCATCAGGTCAGTCTCAGCATACTCTCTAACCTTGTTTATGTCACCACAAGAAGTCTGTAACACCCAGGTTAGCCCACGCTCTGTGAGCAGTGAGCAACTACCTCCCCAAATAGACACACATATACACACACACATAAACAGTCCCTATAACCCTTCCTGGATTGTTTGTTTGTTTGTTTAACTGAGCATTTATGATCATTTCACAAATTATACGCTTTATTTGTTTTTCCACCCTCCCCTGGAATAAAAGAACATTAGAGTAGGGTTTTTTTGTTTGTTTGTTTGTTTGTTTTGTTCACTGCTGTACTCCAGGGCTAGCATTTTGTAAGAATTCAATAAATATTTATTACATCAGCAAATCCCTGGGATTGTTTTTAAAAGTCTGAAAAAAGACAATGCAAGGACGAAAGAATGTCTGAGAAGTTTAAGAGAAAAGCAGAGATCATTTATGCCAACCAGAAAACTTGAAGAGGGGAAAGTTTCAGCCCTAAGGATTTTCAGAAACAGCATCTGTCATGTGAAAGAACTACTAGCAGTGGAGTATTCTGAGCAGATATAGGGCCAGACATGAGCCAAATGGTGTTCCTTTTGAAACAGCAAATACATAGACATAACTTCACACCTACTATGTGCCAAGCACTGTGTCAATAAATTGTCACAAGCACCATACAAGATGATATTGTTATCCCCATTATACAGATGAAGAAACCAAGGCAAAAAGAAGTTAAATAGCTGTCCAAGATCCACAATTAGTAACTGGTAGAGCCAGTTTTCAAACCTAAGTCTATCTGGATCCAAAATCCATGTCCTTTCCTCTCACTGAGTCTGCCTGTCCTATCTGTCCCAGGTGTCAAGCCACCATCCATGTGTGCCTAGTTTCAACTCCCCAGAGTCTTTCTGATGACCAAGAGGATCAACCAGTTTCTACATATCTGTTATTGAATGCCACAGACTCAAAGCCTGGGTGCTGTTGCACTCTCTAAATCAATACTTTTCCAGGAAAAATAAAGTATGGCACTAATAAGAAAGTACTTTTAAAGATTGAATGATCAAATAAACCAAGTAAGGATAGAATGAAAAGAGGTTGGTAAGTGGATAATTGGACTATGACCTACCAGTATATTTTGTAAGGTTTTTACAAGTATTGATAAATAGGATATTGATTAACTTTTTTTTCTGAAACTTGGGAGAGCAAATAAAAGAGAATATGTTGAAATAAAAGCAGAAAGAGATGGTTTATAGCAAAGTCTTGTTGGGATTATGAAGCACTTGAATGAATTTTTATTGGGATCTTTGATCCCTAGAGAAATCTTCAGAAAAAGAACTATGATATTCACCCTGAATGGTTCTTACTTCCACTGTTGACAGGTCCGAATCCAGATCAGATGGCCCCACAGTTCCCCCCAACCAAGTGAATCTAGGATTAGGAACTGTCCCTTACTTTTCATAGAGCCCATCTGACAGTCAGGTGTTCAGAGATGTGGTGCTTGCAGGACCAAGGTCACATGTAATGAGTTTGATTATTATTCATCATTAATATTAAGTATATCTGTGGAATGACATTGCTTAAAGGTCCTATGGGATTTTGGCAATACAGTCAACAATAAACATAAAATCTAATCTAGATCTCTGGGTTTAGTAGGAAAAAAGGGAAAGAAAAACTTAACACTTGAATAGTTGCTTATTAAAGACAAACGCAATGAAGACAATTTCTCTGCTGCTAGTCCTAAAACAATCACAGGTATCTGTTATTTTTCCACCTGTCCAGCAGGTGTCAGTGTAAGACAATGTTCCTAGAACTGACAAAGCTTTTAAACAAAAAATAAAGAGTATCAAATTATAGAACAGAGAAGCTGTAATGAAGGCAGGCTACAAATATACAAGAGCCTTTAAATGATTATTTAAGGAGAGAGCTGACCAAATTAAGTTTCCTCAAGAATGAGACAACAGAGTTGGATAGGTCTCAGATGACCCTATCTGGCTCTCATATTCCTTGTCAATTCAGCGGGAATTCCTGGAGCATCCGTGTTCAGTCGCTGGCAACTAGTACGGTCACCAATGAATACTCCCAGGGACTATAGCAATGTTCGACAGCATCCCTGCCTCTCAGAGGCCTACAATAAGAAAATGGAAATCCACAAAAATATATCACTATAAGGACTACAAAAGTAAACCACGGGGGAAAAGGATAATCGAAAATGTTATGAGTAGTTTGCAGAACGTGTTAGGTCAATCAGGGTAAGCTTTCTGAAGGAGGTGGCCATTGAGCCACAAACCAGGACTCCACCCTAGCCTCACCTTTCTGCTCTAAATTCAGTTTTTCTTCTCCAGATACACATGTATTATACAAGACGAAGGGCAAGCAATAAAAAGAAAGAAAATATACACAAATTTTTTTTTTTTTTTTTTTTTTGAGTTGGAGTCTCACTCTGTCGCCCAGACTGGAGTGCAGTGGCCGCTCCCGGCCACCGCAGCCTCGACCTGCTGGGCTCCGGCGATCCTTCCGCCTCAGCCTTCCAAGTAGCTGGAACTGCAGGCGCACGCTACCGTGCCCGGCTAATTTTTGATTTATTGTAGAGATGGAGGGCTCGCCAAGTTGCCCAGGCGGGTCTCAAACCCGCGGGCTCATGCAATCCACTCACCTCAGCCTCCCAAAGTGCTGGGATTACAGGCTGAGCCACCGAGCCCGGCTACACGAATTATTTTTAAAATTCACTATAGAAAGATACTGTTGAGATATATATATATATATTATATATATATATATTTTTTTTTTTTTTTTTAATTGTAGTCTCACTCTATCACCCAGGCTGGAGTGCAATATCACACTCACAGCCACCGCATGCTTGACTAATTGGGCTCAGGTGATCCTTCCGCCTCAGCCTTCCAAGTAGCTGAAACTACACGCCTGGCTTATTTTTTGATGTATTGTAGAGACAAGATGTCACCAAGTTGCCCAAGCTGGTCTTGTACCCCTGGGCTCAGGCAATCCTTTCGCCTTGACCTCCCAAAGTGTTGAGATTACAGGCTTGAGCCACCGTGCCCGGCCTCCTGTTGATATTTTAAAGGGGAAGAACTCATCTCTATTGAGTACCTAACACACATTTGAAGTCCTACACTCCTTACCAAAATCCTGGGATATAAGTAGCAGCATTCTCATGTTTGGATAAAGGATCCAAGGCTTACAGAAGTTATATAACTTGCCCAAGATTATGATGTCTAATGTTCCCGAGGGATTACTCTGCAGCAGCATTATATGAAGTGAACACAGCACAACAATTCTATGAAGAAGGTACTATTATTCCCATTTTTCAGATGAGGTCATTAAGTGTTACAGAAATTAAGGTGTTACTTCCCCAAGGTCACCCGGCTCATGAGCCACTGAGTAGAAATTCTCTGGGAACTCAGATTGTAGGCATTTGTCAGGGAGCGCCCCTAGGACCAACACCTGTGGAGAGAATGGGACTGGGAGGCCCAGCTGAGTTGGCTGGCACTGGCCCAGACTACCAGGCTTTTCTATGCCTGCCTCACTCAGTCACTGGATAGGACCTCACCAGCAGGCATGGCCTTGGGGAAGGCAGCTCTCTGCAGCCAAGGCAGACCCCAAAGAGCTGACAGCTGACAGCTGACAACTGACAATTGTCTGCAGACAGCTCTTCCAGAGCTGAAACAGCAATTCCTTCCTGGGAGGGGCACCTGGCATCCCCGCTGCCATACGGCTACATCCATGTCTTACTCCATTCAAGCTCATCATGTTCTTTCTGCCACATCTTGCCAGTGGAGGGAGGCCATAGTCTCCCTGAAGGGAGGCCATAGTCTGACAGAGTTCTAGGGTGGGGCGGGGTTGGAGGGGTTGCAGAATGGTGATCCCAGATCCCAGACTTCCACTGGGAAATGAATGCCAAGCTCTTGTCTGATGCCTCAAATAGCATGGCAGGTGAGACCTCATCTCTACAATAAATCCAAAAAAAAATTAGCCAGGTGTGGTAGCACACGCCTGTAATTCCGGCTACTTGCAAGGCTGAGGCGGAAGGATTGCTGGAGCCCGGCAGGTCGAGGCTGCGGTGGCCGGGAGCGGCCACTGCACTCCAGTCTGGGCGACAGAGTGAGACTCCAACTCAAAAAAAAAAAAAAATGGAGAAAGGGGTGGAACCTGACTGCTCTGAGCCCAAGTATGGTCAGCCACTGAATTCTTGTTGTTCAATTGATTGATAACTTCCAGGTGGCCAAGCAGGGGTGGTACCAACCCCCTCACTGGCCCAGCGGCTGGTCCAGGTGCACGTGCTGCTTAGCAGCATCTGATGTCCTCTCCCTGTCGCTGCCTTTCCCAGAGGCCGGAGCTGCTCCATGCATCCAGTGTGCTGGGTGCCTGCCTGGCCAAGCTGTACTGTGCAGCCCTGCCTGGGTGAGAGTGGCGTGAGAGAGCTGTTTTCCATTAGGAAGTATCATCAGTTTGTGGTTGTCTCAAGCAGTGAGAACAGCAGAATTCAAGCCTGAGCGGCAACAAATTTCTCAGACTTCTGCTTGCATTCAGAGAACAGCTGACTTAACAGAAGGCAAAAAGTCGGAGAGTTTAGCTCACTCCATGACAAGTGAGCACAAAGGAAAGCCAGCTTTCGGTGGTTTGACGCCTCTCCAATGTCATTCTGGTTGTGCACAGAAGGGAGGCCCGGGATATTGCAGAATGGCTGTGTAGAAGAGAACAGATGTCACCTGGTCAACCTGGAGTACGTCTATCAGAGACCTCAGGGTGGTCATCTCTTATCTATGCTAGAGACACTGAAGACACTGAACCCTGGTGAACTTGGTTGCCCTTGACCAGCCATTCTTCCCTCCTGGAATGCTACCCCACACACACATTTGCCACAGTTAATAAAACCCAGTTGAAGCCTTGGTTCTATGAAACTGTCAATCCCCATCTAGTCAAAAGCATGGTGATGCCTCTTTTAATTCATGTGCTACCTATCACTTATTAGCATAAGAGTTCCCTGAAGTGATTTTGGCTCCAGGCTCCAGCCATTCAGTCAGCAGGAATGGAGAGAGAGGCCTGGGGGTCTGCATTTTCATAATCAGCCCTGGCATTCCTCATGTACTTGGTCTGCAAAAGAAGACTTACTGAAGTAGTGGCATTGTGGCTTTAAAAGTTTCCTTCCCTCCAAAAGAAGGGAATGACACACTTGCTGTAATCTCTGTTTCCTCCTCTAAAATGCACATGTATATGTGATAGGATAGGGACCCTGCCTTACTCATTGCTATATTCCCCACAGTATCTAGCACGATAACTTGCATACAGTAGGTGCGCCAATGTTGCTTATTTGGCAGCTGAGAGTCATTCTGATCTTCTGATTTTCTCTTCTTTTCTTTTCTTTTTTTAAGCTGGAGTCTCACTCTTGCCCCGGTTGGAGTGCAGTGGCATACTCACAACCACCGGCCACCACAGCCTTGACCTGCTGGGCTCAAGAGATCCCTCCTCCTCAGTCTTCCAAGTAACTGGAACTACAGACATGCTCCACGATGCCCAGCTAATTTTTTCATTTATTGTAGAGACGAGGTCTTACCAAGTTGCCCAGGCTGGTCTCAAACCCCTAGGCTCAGGTAATCCTCTCACCTTGGACTTCCAAAGAGCTGGGATTACAGGCATGAGGCACTGCTTTCAGTTCTGATTTTCTTTTTACTCCTCCAAGTAATTTAAGGTTTGTAGGAAAGCTCACTGAGAGACCCAAGAGATTCAAAAAACTCTAAGAGAACTATTACTATATGAATTCCTACCCCACGTTCACTGTATTTGTTTGCAGTGTTTGTACTTAGAACTTTGTTAAGTTTAATTTTTGTTTGTCTCATAAAATAACTGATTGCTTCCACAACTGCTGCTAGCAGTGTGTGAATGTTAAGCAATAAGCCCCTCCCGGGCATTCCTTTGCTTAGATAACAGTAGACTGGTGGCACCAGCCACCACCACCCCCCCCCCCCCCGAAGGTTTTGCGTTGTTTAACCTCCTGCCTGCTTGCTAGCTTATCTGACATTCCACCCTGCCCATTTAGCAGCTCCCCGTCAATCACAGGTAGCTGAGCAGATCAGACCAATCCCAAGTGCCCCCGTACCCATTAGGAGAAATTACCCAATCATGTAAAAACAAGTTTAAAGTTCTTTCCCCCCGCTCTGTAATTGTGCATAAAAACTGCTTGCCATACTGGATCTAGGCTCTCGTCCCTGAAGCCACAGCCGGCTTCGTACGTGAGCCCAGACTCGAGCCTGAATAAAGACCCTTGTGTGTTTGCATCAGAGCTGGCTCTTTGCTGGTCTCTCGGATTTTGAATTTTGGATTTAACACTCACCTCTCACTCCTGCTTCGCACACCTCTCTCCCATGGGGCATCATGTTCATGGTCTATACTAGCTGCTGAACTCTCCTCATCGCATTCTATCTGCTCATTTGTGACCTCTTTCAACGTAGCTGTTTAACTCGAAATTTGGGCATGATTTTTTTATTCTCTGTTTTGTAAAAGATCATATTTTATTCTAAGTTTTAAAAGATACATGCTCACTGGGCATGTTTTAGAGAATAAAAATATTAAGAAGAAAACTTACCTGTAATCCCCATTTCCTCTTCAATGCACATTTTCACATATCCTGAAGATGTTCCTCTTTCTGTGAGCTATGTCAATGATTTCTTTTTCCTGTGATTCTTTTCCTCTTTTCTGAGAAGGCTGAGATGTTATTACATATTAAGAAGGAGATTTGAAAGGCAGAGAGAATCTAAGTGCTGTTTTCAAAGAACAAAACTCGTTCTACTGACAAAATCGTGTCCTTTGCAGCAACATAGATGCAGCTAGAGACCATCATCCTGAGCAAATTACCACAGAAACAGAAAACTGAATACCATGTGTTCTCCCTAAGAAGTGGGAGCTAGACGCTGGGTATGCATAGGCACAAGGATGGGAAAAACAGACACAGGTGACTCCTTAAGCAGGGAGAGAGGGAGAAAGGGGAGTTAAGAGTTGAAAAACTACCCACTGGGTACCACGCCCCACACCTGGGTGACATGTTTAAGAGAAGCCCAAACCTCACTATCAAGCATCATGTCTATGTAACAAGCCTGCACATACACCTCTTAAATCTAAAAAATAAAAATTTAAAATAAAAAAATTTGTTTTACTATGTACCATAACCTATCAAAAATTAAACAAATATGAAACTAATAGTACAACTTTGATCAAGCATGTTATGTAGGAAACATATTTGGGCAACAGCATTTGAAGGAATTCAGTGTCTTTTTCCTGGCTTTCAGAATCCACTTAGCACAACAGATGGATAATTAAGAAAATCTAGGGGTAATATACATAATACTGATAATAAAAATGGCAGACACATGTTACTTCCTTGGTGTAGGGCACTGTTAAAAACACATTCATTAACTTATTTAGCTTCACAACAGCCCTATGAGGTACGTATTGTTATTGTCACAATTTTACAAATAAGGAGAATGAGTCAGGAGAGGTTAAGTAACTTGCCCAAGGTCACACTGCTAGTAACTGGCAGAGTTGGGATTCAAACCTAATCAGGCTCCAGAGTCCATGTTCTCAACCACTAACCACGAGTTAACTAGGGTTGTGTGAACAATTAATAATGTTTTAGTCATTTAAAGACCTTAAGTAACACTGCACTTGAACTTTTGACTAGGGTCTCAAATATTACAGTGTTTTCAGAGTTTGCATGCAGCCAGATTGAACAACTGGGCTTTAATTTAGAAAATACTTCTTTTAGTCCTGGACTTGGCTGTTCACCTGAATTCAGGCAGTCAGCAAATTTATTGAGCCTCTACTGTGTCCCAGGCACTATTCTAGACTCTTCGCCCAGAAGATCAGTAAACTGTAGGGTTTACCCACCATCAGAGAACCCCAATTCTACTGTATTCATGGTCATGAGTAGACAAAAGAGATAGGAATGGGTTGCATATTTATACATAAGAAAAATGTAATGTGACACATGAGCTTGGTTCTAAAACAAGCACCCTATGGAACTAACCATGGGATATCTAAAGAACAAGAACCCCAAGTACTATGAGGGTGGGGAAAGCGTTTTTCCATCTTGCTACCAATAGAGAAACCACAGATATTACCACAGCTACTGCTGATCACCCATTCAGAGCCACCATCTCCTGGTACTCTGATCTGTGTAAGGATGGGCCCTGGGCCCACTGTGTTAATGTTCCTAGCCATCTTTTCCTTTTAGTATCTCCTCTTTCTAGCATCATTACCTTCTCCAATAAATATTGTCCATAAGTTGCCTAAGTATTTATTAAATGCCATCACTGAAATAGCCAGGTAGTACAATCAGTGAACAAAACAAAGATCTCTTACATTCAAACAGGTATGGCAGGCAATAAACAATAAATATTGAATATGAGTTGAGATAAATAAATGATATGGTATGCTGAAAGGCAATTAAGAGCTATTGAGAAAAAGATAGAGCAGGTAATATAGATTATAAGTGAAAGGAAGAGGAGGGAAAAGACCCACTTATAAACAGAGGGTCAGGGTAGGTCTCACCAAAAGGGTGGTATTTGAGCAAAAACTTGAAGGATCCAAGGAAGTGAGATGCGAGGTATCTGGGGAAAAGCATTTTAGGCAGAGGGACGAGCACATGGAAAAGCTCTAGGGTGAGTTCTCATACACTATGGGTGGGACTGTAAGCAAATTCAGCCCCTGTGGAAAGCAGTTTGGAGATTTCTCAGAGAACTAAAAATAGGGTTACCATTTGACTCAGCAATCCCACTTCTGGGAATATGCCCAAAGGAGCATAAATAATGCTGCCACATTGCAGCACTATTCACAGTAGCAAAAAACATGGAACCAATCCAGATGTCCATCAGTGGTGAACTGGATAAAGAAAATGTGGTATATATAGGCTATGGAATACTACACAGTCATAAAAAAAGAATGAAATCATGTCCTTTGTAGCAACATGGATGCAGCTGGAAACCATCATTCTAAGTGAACAATCACAGAAACAGAAAGCCAAGTCCTGCATGTTCTCATATATGGGTGCGAAACACTGGGTACACATGGGCCCCAGGATGAGAAAAAAGAGGGTGGGGAGACAAGAGATACAAAATCACCCATGGGGTACCATGCTCACCACGGGGAGGGGAGGGGCAGACTCCTCAGAAGACCAAATCTCACCTTCTCACAACATACCTGTGTAGCAGATCCTCACATGAACCCCATGATTCTAAAATTAAAAAAAAAAAAAAAGAGAGCCCACACACAGTGGCTCATGTCTATAATCCCAGTACTTTGGGAGGTCAAGGTCAAAGGATCCCTTGAGGCCAGGAGTCCCAGGCACAGTGGCTCACGCCTATAATCCCAGCACTTTGGGAGGCTGAGGTGAGAGGATTGCCTGAGCCCATGGGTTCAAGATCAGCATGGGCAACTTGGTGAGATCTCATCTCTACAATAAATCAAAAAATTAGCCAGGCGTGGTGGCGTATGCCTATAGTTCCGGTTACTTGGAAGGCTGAAGTGGAAGGATCACCTGGGCCCAGCAGTTCGAGGCTGTGGTGGCCGTGAGCATGCCACTGCACTCCAGTCTGGGCAACAGAGTGAGACTCCAACTCAAAAAAAAAAAAAAGGAAAAGAAATTCAAAAAATAGTTCAGCATGGTGGCACTCACCTGTAGTCCCAGCTACTCAGGAAACTGAGCAGAAAAATCACGTGAGCCTAGGAGTTTGAGGCTGTAGTGAGCCATGATTGTGCCACTACACTACAGACTGGGTGATAGAGTGAGACTCAAACTCTAAAATAAAATAAAATAAATGATTTTTTTTTAAAAGATGCTCCCCAACCCCCCAAAAAAGAAAAGCTCTAGGGTGAGAACACGCCTCCTGATTACAGGAAGGAAGTAAAGACCAGTGGGATTAGAACAGAGTGAGCAAGGACTGGGGGAGATGGTGAGAGAAAAGGAGAGAGAGGTAATGGGGATCAGATTATGCTGGGCTTCCCGAACCTTGTAAGGACCCAGCTCTGGCTCTAAGTGAAATGGGAAGCCATTGCAGACTTTTGAGCAGAGAAATGAGACAGGTTTTAACAGCATCACTGTGGTTGCTTCATGAAGATCTGGCAGCAGGAGGTGAGGACAGAATCAGGGAGCCCAGTGAGATGAAGATGGCTTGAACCAGGACAGCAGTCGAAGTTACCAGATTCTAGCTACAATTTTATTTATTTGTTTGTCTGTTTGTTTGTGAGTTGTAGTCTCACTCTGTCATCCAGGCTGGAGTGCAGTGGCACACTTATGGCCACCGCAACCTCGACCTGCTGGGCTCAGGCAATCCTTCCGCCTCACCCTTCCAAGTAGTTGGAACTATAGGCATGTGTCATCATGCCAGGCTAATTTTTCTTGATTTATTATAGCTATGAGGTCTCACCAAGTTGCTCAGGTGGTCTCAAACCTGTGGGTTCAGGCAATCCTCTCACCTAGCCTCCCAAAGTGTTGGGATTATAGGCATGAGCCATCATGTCCGGCCTATTGAAGAATGTTGTTTTTTTTTTTTTTTTTTTTTGAGTTGGAGTCTCACTCTGTAGCCCAGGCTAGAGTGCAATGGCATCTCATGGCCACTGCAGCCTTGACCTGCTAGGCTCATGGAATCCTTCTGCCTCAACATTCCAAGTAACTGGAACTACAGGCACACACCACCATGCCCAGCTAAATTTTTTAAAATTTATTTATTGTAGCAATGAGGTCTCACCAAGTTGCCCAGGCTGGTCTCGAACCTGTGGGCTCAGGCATTCCTCTCATCTCGGCCTCTCAAAGTGCTGGGATTATAGGCATGAGCCACTGAGCCCAGTCCTGGCTACAGTTTTGTTTTTTAAAATTTGTTTTTATTTTTATTTATTTATTTTTGTTGAGTTGGAGTCTCACTCTGTCACCCATACTGAAGGGCAGTGGCACACTCCCTGCCACTGAAGCCTTGACCTGCTGGGCTCAGGCGATCCTTCTGCCTCAGCCTTCCAAGTAGCTGGAACTATAGGCAGGCGCCACCATGCCTGGCTAATTTTTTTATTTATTGTAGAGATGAAGTCTCGCCAAGTTGCCCAGCCTGGTCCGAACCCGTGGCAATCCTCTCACCTCAGCCTCCCAAAGTGGTAAGATTATAGGTGTGAGCCACCGTGCCCAGCCTGGTTACAATTTTAAAAGCGAGTGTATCAGTCAGAATAGGGAGTTATGCTGCAGTAACAAGAGACCTCAAAAAATCACGTCCAAGGTGGGTGACTCTGGCTCTGCTCCTTGTTGACGAAACTCTGGGTCCAGGCTAGCAGAACATCTTAGGCATCATGGCAGAAGTAGAAAAGAGATGTAGCAAACTACTCACTTGCTCTTAAAGCACCTGCCACAAATGACATCATCAATGCTGCTCACATGTCTGGTCAGAGCTAGTCATTTGGCCACTCCTGCTTCAACCCAGTGGGGACGTTTAATATTCCTGCAGGGAGAGGCACTGCAGGAAGGGAAACTGGATTATATGGTGAAAAGTAATACTATTGGACATTCAGAGTCAACAGAATCTCCTGATAGATTGAAATGTGGGTTATGAGTGAAAGAAAGTGTCAAGAATGACTTGAAGATTTTAGCCTGAGCAACCACAAAAATGGAGTTACCATCAACCCAAATGGTAAAACTGCAAACATTAGATTATGGCAGAAGAGCAGGAGTTCATTTTGGGCATATTAAGGCAAGCTGTCTTTCAGACATCCAAGCAGAGATATCAAGTGGGAAGCTGGGTAATACGAGGGGGAACTCAAAACAACCCAGAATTATCCTTTGGAGGGTGGGCCCCTTATGGTACAGGCTTCCCTTGCTAGGTGCATGTTCTGGGAACCCATTGGCATCAGTATGACAGCTAGCATTGTTGTGAGAGGCTGCATTCAGCTTCAGTGAATTTTTTCTGTGTGTGGAGATTCTATCATAATGAGTGATTTACAAGTGCACCTGCCCACACCATGCTGAGTGTTCAGCAATTTTTTTAAACAAAAAATGGCAATGACTCCCATGCCCCACCCTCCCTATTCACCTGATCTCGCCCCAAGCGACTTGTTTTTTGTTTGTTTTCCTGGATGAGAAACATCCTCAAAGGGAAACATTTCATTTTGCCAATGTGGAAGAGGTGAAACAAAAAACAGCAGAAGTAATAGAAGGCATCAAAATGAATGAGTTCAAAACTGCTTAAAGCACTGGAAAAAGCATCTTGAGAAGAGTATTGTATCAAACAGAATACTTTCGAGGTGACTGAAGTTTAAACATGTAAGAATAAATACACAAGTTTTTATAAATAAATTCTGGGGTTTTTGGGTCCCCCTCAAATAGTGTGGGTTTCAGGACAGACATCTAAACTTAAGACATACATGTGGGAAACCACGTTGTCATATGGTTGGTATTTAAGGCCACGAGCCAGATGTGATCTCTAAGAGCAAGTGTAGACAGAGAAAGGTAGTAATACAGAGACCCACTAATGTCTGTCCATATTGTCACAGAACCTACAGAAAGGCATGGTGGGGATTCAAGTGCTCCTACACATTCCTGAGCGACATTACTGAGAGTTCCCTTGTCTTCTATGCACTCCCAGTAAGTAGCTTCAGGGGATCCTTGACTTCACAGCAGACTATGCCCAAAGATATAAATCCCTATTTACTCCCTTTCTTTGAACTATATAGTATCAATGTAATCTAAGTCTTGTGATTTGCATAACTTTATCATGCAATACATGATATCTTAGGCACTGTAAACTTTCTTTATTCTAAATGTCACTATCTAAATGTAAAATGCAGCTGTAACTTAAGTTCTGTACAGTGCTCTGCTGGTCACTTGGCTAATGTATGGGTACCGACAATTCTGGACTATAAAATGAAGGGTAAAAGCCTAGAGGGTGAGCAGAACCATTTTAGAAAGACCTCGAGTCTGGCTCTGCTCCCTGGATTTGAACTCAAAAATAAACTTCTTTCTACCAGTTCCCTTCCCCTTTGATTATTGGTATCAAGGGGAGAAGCCGAACACTACTTGGACCATAACAGTAGGAGACCAAGGGTTGAGCTGAGGCAAGCCAACACAAAGAGTTAACAAAGAATGAGGAACCAGCAGAGGAAACAGGGTGAAAAGAATTGAACAGTGAGGAGACCAGGAGAGTGTTATGAAGGCCAAGAGAAGACATTTCCTCAGAGGACGAAAGAGGGATCAACTATGTCAAATCCTGCTGAAGACTGAGAGCTTTACCATTGACCTTAGCAATGCAGAGGTCACTGGGTGACCATGAGAAAAGCAGTTTCCAAAGAATGGCAGGAGTGAAAGCCTACAGAGTACGGATTGAAGAGAAAATAGGGAAGAATCAAGTCAGAAAGTATAAACCATACTGAAGTTTGCTACAAAGAGGAGCAAAGAAATGAGACTAGCAGGGGAAATGGGATCAAGAGAAGTTGTTTTGTTTTTCTCTTAAGATGGGATGCAAATAGCATTGAAATAAATGTTGATGGGAATGGGCCCAGTGATGAGTGAGCATTTGTACAAGATAAAGAAGACATAATTGCTGTGTGCCATCCTTGACTACATGAAGGTTGGTGAGAGGGCCTAGCTTTAGACTGGAGCACAGATAGACTATCCAGGTACAGGCAGGAAATGTTCACACACAGACATGTGTAGAAGTGGAGGAGGGTAATGGTGAGGGGGGCAGTTCTCTTCTGGTTGCCTTCATTTGCTCAGTGGAGTGGGAAACAAGATCATTAGTCAACAGTGAGGATGGGGAAGAAGAGTTAGCTATTTGAGGAGAAAGAAAAAAATATATACAATGTTCTCCTAGGATAAAAATCAGAACAGTAGTTGTCTCAGTGGGCGGTGGCACAGGAATTGCCTGAGAAGGGACTTGGAACTTTCTGGAGTGATGACAATGTTCTGTATCTTGCTGGGGGTTGGGTTGCACAATGCATACATTTGTAAAAGTCATCAAACTACACACGATATGTGCATTTCACCGAGAATAAATCATACCTTGATTTAAAAGGAAGAAGGAGGAGGAGAGGGAAAAGCAGGAGGAGGAGGAGGCAAATCATCCAGGAAAGTGGAAGAGTGAATGGAGAAGTGTGACATTAAAGGCCCATTGCAAGCTGATGAGCATCAATTCAATTGATATCAGAGTGGTGGTGTGTTACTCACCTGCCACAATCAGCAGCACAGATACGGGACAGAGTTGGGTTTATCCAGAGCTGCAGTTTTCCTAGACAGGTAGTGTGAATCAAGGAGTATGTCAGGGAGTGTGTGTAATGACTGACTACAATGATTGTAGTTTTCAAAGTAAGGCTTTATTATGTGTTGACTGTATCCATCCATCAACAGGCATTAACGGATGCTATGACTATCATGGCAGAAACAATCATGTATTTTAAAGAAAATACTTTCTTGTTGATCTGTCTTGTAATCAGCATCACTAATGCTTTTAATCATCTCTGATTGCATCTCATTCTGTTAAATGTATTCAGGTGCTCATTGGAGATGTCCTATTCCAAGGAAAAGGCCCTCCTTTGGGAGGACAGGCAGAAATACGTGATTCACAACAGGCATGTTTTTCAGCTGCCTACCATGTGGGCCAGTTAGTTATATACTTGCCTTCCTTGGTTTCAGGTGGTAAATTCTGCCATTGCCATCCGCCAGGGCTGGCCCCACGATAGATGAAGTGAGTAGTGGCCCAGGAGATACAATTTCAGAAGAACAACCAAGTTCATGCCCCAAATACATCCTTTCCCGCCTAATGTCTTTCTTGTCTAAAGTCCAAATGTCACCAGAATAACAGTCTTCTGCCTTAAGGATTTAATCATAAATTAATATCCAAGTGATCTTATTATCAGCCAATTATTTTTTACACTTGAATTTATCCCATTCTATCTTCTACACTTCCACCCTCCCACAATGTTTTGCCAGAAGAATGAAGAATTAAGAAGCTCCCTAGATACAGAGCTTTGACTCAAGCTGGCCACACAGTGCTCTCCTCTCTGCCGAGGGTCGCCCTCATTGCCCTCAACGCCAACCCCAAGAAGTGAGACGCCTGCAAATTGCTGCTCTCTCAAGTACAACACACAAGTAGACACAAACACAGACCCTCCCTCTTGCTGCCTTCTGTAATCCAACTTCCCCAACCCACCTACACCAGTTTATTTAAGACAATGTCTTTATTGAAAGGTCAAGGTGATCTTAAAAGAAACTTCAGAGAGGAGAAATTAAGCGAAGTTCTAGTTTCAGCTTTCTTCAGAATCTAAAGGCAACACTCACATGAGATGTTAACTCTTCACAGTAAGGTTCCTACTTAGACACAGAACTGTTCAGAACCTTACTCCAATGCCTCACACCCACACCTCACCCTCAAAGAGACATTTGCTTTTAGTTCTCAGAAGGAAAATCTCCACCATCTTCTGGAAATGTGTGCCCTTCACCTTGAGGGATCTCTCCTCACCCCAGAATCCATCCTCCCTCCCCTATTAAAGCAAGTCTCTACTTCTGGGTCTTTCAGCAGGGACTTCAATAAGACCATCAACCGTGGCTGTGGATGCCCCTCGGCACTTCTGAACAATCGGGGATTGGGAAGGGAGGGGCTATACAGGGTGAGTATAGCCCTCCCACCCAGTCTCCTGCCCAGATGAGTTGAGGGCATCGTCTGTTTATTTAACACTTATCGATTTAAAGAGGGACCCATTATACCAAGTCCATTCACATATTCTTCAGGGGCAAACGTTAATTCTCATAGACAAAATCAGAACCCATAATGAGTAAGAAAATCTTTCTTTTCTTTTCTTTTTTTGGGGGGTGGGGAGTCAGAATCTTACTCTGTCATCTAGGCTGGAGTGCAGTGGCACGATCACAACTCACTGCAGCCTCAACCTCCTGGGCCCCTTCTTCCTCAGCTTCCCAAGTAGGTGGGACTATAGGCGCGCACCACCATGTCTGGCTTGCTTGTTTTTATTTATTTATTTATTTATTTATTTTTGTAGAGATAAAGTCTTTCTATGTTGCCCAGGCTGGCCTCCAACTCCTGGACTCAAGTGATCCTCCTGCCTTGGCCTCCCAAAGTCCTGGTATTACAGACATGAACCACCGCACATGGTCAAGTAAGAAAATCTTTACTAAAGTCATTTTAACACGTTTTTCTTCCACAGAGTCAGGAAGTCACATTATTGCACAAAAGAAAGTATGTATTTTCTTTCTTGCTTCCACATTATTATTATTATTTTTTTTTGAGTTGGTGTCTCACTCTGTCACCCAAGCTGGAGTGTAGTACCACACTCATGGTCACCACAGCCACAATCTGCTGGGCTTAGGTGATCCTTCCGCATCATCCTTCCAAGTAGCTGGAACCACAGGCACACCGCACCATGCCCAGCTAATTTTTTTATTTACTGTAGAGTTGAGGTCTCGTCAAGTTGCCCGGGCTGGTCTCAAATCCCTGGACTCAGGCAATCCTCCTGCCTCTGCCTCCCAAAGTGCTGGGATTACAGGCGTGAGCCACACTACACCCGGCTGCTTCCGCATTCTTGATAGACATCTCCTTGGCAAAAAAGAAAAGCTTTCAGACAAGTGTCTGTTGAGGGTTTGCTCTTGTTTTGCTCAGCTCTAATCTCCTGTGAAGCAAGGCAGTGGTCCATCTGGGTAGTTCCCACACTGACGACGTTGAAGTGTTAGATAATGTTATTTCCCAGGCATTCTCCCTCCCTTCCTCCACCATGCTGATCTCTCACACTTAAAGAATGAGCAATGAGACAGGCAGCCAGGGAAGGGTTCATGACATAGCAACACAGACAAGGCATGAACTTTGGCTGAGATCCGTAGTGGCCCAAGGCCATGCTGCTCCCATGCCTCTGACAACATAATGAAGGAATTCTGAGGCCTAGCTGCATGAGTCCATTCAGGCTGCCATAACAAAATACCATATACTAGTTGATTGACAAAAACAGAAATTTATTTCTCACAGTTCTGAAGGCTGGAAGTTTAAGATCAAGGTCCCAGCCAATTCAACATCTGGTGAGAACCTGTTTTTTTCATCCTGATAGATAGTGCAGTCTCGTCATGTCCTCACATGGTAGAAAGGCAAGGCAGCTGTCTGGGGTCTTAGACAGGTTTTTATATCCCCTTATTAGTCATTCATTGGCTCCAGGTCACCCCCTTAATCACCAGTTGATAGAAGTTGCATCTCAGGTATCTTGGGGCAAGGAACATACACAGGCTGATTCTACAACTGGAATTATAAGGGCACTAATTCCATTCATGAGGGTGGAGCCTCCCAAAGGCCCCACCTCCTAAAACCATCACTTTGGGGGCTAGAATTTCAGCATATTAATTTTGAGGGAACACAAACATTCTGACCATAGCACCAGCTTTGCCAGGTTCCTTAGCCAGGAACCAGAAGACTTTCACAGAAATAAAACTTTGAAATCTGTAGATCTCGCAATAAGATTTTGCTGCTGAGTAACAAAAAAAATTAATTCAATTTGTCAAGTATACATTGGGAGCAATGATGACATTTTCCATAACTATTGATAAGATTGATGAATAAAATTGAGAAGCATTTGTCAAGGAACAAATTGGAAACTAAGCATAAGTGCACAGTATAGTAAGTTACAGATGAAATAACATGCCCAATAGTAAAAATATGAAGTTACTATAAAGCACAAGTACTTTGATGCCTAAATCCTGTTACTATTAAAGTTTATTCACAACCACATTCTATTTTTCTAAATACTAGTTATTAATACTATAAAATATTTACCCAGAAAAATGCTTTCACATACAATTACTTCACTTAAACTTCACAAAAAGCCTATAAGCAGAGTGTTATTATCTTCATTTTTATCCATGAGAAAAGGGCTCAAGGAATTCAGTGGCCTGCCCAAGGCTACACAGCAAAAATGAGACAGTCACCCACATCTTTCCTCACAGGTCCAGTTCCCTAGAAGCAGAGCCTGAGATGACGATTCTCATGCAAGTGATTTGTTGAAGGAGTGAAACCTATCCAGGCATGAGGGAAGTCTATTAGGACAGGGAGGGACCTGGGCTAAGACACCGGTCAGCTAGAGTTGAACATCAGCCTGATCCCATGGAGCTCTGGAGCATGAATGCCCCACAGAGAGAGCTAGGGTTTCACTTCCCCTCATTTGTCATTCTCTGACTCCAGGTCTCTCCCTACCCCCAGTGGTTGGAAGTTGCAACTCAGGCATCTCTGGGCAAGGATCCTACACTGGTTAAGTCTACAGCAGCGGGGAGATGGGTACCATGGCCCAGTAACGGGCATCTTGGCCAAGCACCACCAACATCTACCACATCTTCTGACTCCAGGTCCAATTATTTTTTCATTATGTAACTTTTTATCTCTTAATAATTATTTTTTTAAACAGATGAGCCTGCAATGTTTTCAGAGTCAAAAGATTGATCAAGCACTTACAGTGTCAGGATACAAGATGAAGAAAAAATTATGAAGAAAGAAAATACTAAATCCTGATTCAAGTAATTTTTCCATTTTTTTAGATAAGCCTTACATACAACTTTCCATTTTCAAATTTTTCTCATTTCTCAGTAAAATAGCATATAAATAAATACACACACACACCTATACGTGGTTTGTGTGTATGTGTGCATATAATTCTGAATAAGTTCTTAAAAACCAAAAAGGGAATTGCCAGTTAGAATTAGGTTTGACTAAAGCTAGCATAAAAATGACAGTGACTTAAACCAAAACAGTTTCCTTTTCTCTCATATAAAAGAAATCGAGGCTGGGCTCAGTGGCTCATCCTGTAATCCCAGAACTTTGGGAGGCCGAGGCGGGTGGATTGTCTGAGCTCGCAGGTTGCGAACCAGTCCAGACAACTTGGCAAGACCTCGCCTCTATAATAAATAAATTTTTTAAATTATCTGGGCATGGTAGCATGTGCCTGTAGTTCCAGCTATTTGGAAGGCTGAAGTGGAAGGATCGCCAGAGCCTAGCGGGTCCACACTGAGGTGGCCGTAAGCATGCCACTGAACTCCAGCCTGTGTAACAGAGTGAGACTCCAACTAAAAAATAAAGAAAGAAATCTAGAAATAAGCACTTCAGAGGAGTATGGCAATGATCACAGACTGTGTCTCCTCTCTGTTTTTATTTCCACCATCCCCAGGGTGTGAACTTCTTTGTATGGTTCAGTAAGGCTGCTAGAGCTCACATATCTGACAAAGGCCTAACATCCAGGATCTACAAGGAACTCAAATAAATTGGAAGAAAAACAACCCCATTAAAAAGTAGACAAAGGACATGAAACAGACACTTCTCAAAGGATGACACACAAGCAGCCAACAGACATAAGAAAAAGTGCTCAACCTCACTAATCATCAGAGAAATAGAAATCAAAACTACCATGATATATCACCTAACTCCAGTACAGATGGCTATCATTAATAAGTCAAAAACAGCAGGTGCTGGCGAGAGTGCAGAGAAAAGGGGATGCTTCTACACTGTTGGTGGGAATGCAAACTAGTTCAACCTCTATGGAAAGCAGTGTGGTAATTTCTCAAAGAACTAAAAATTGAGCTTTCATACAATCCTGTAATCTCTCTCCTGGGAATACACCCAGAGGAACATAAATTGCTCTACCAAAAAGACACCTGTACACACATATTTATTGCAGCACTATTCACAATAGTAAAAACATGGAAACAACTCACATGCTCATCGAAAGTGGACTGGATAAAGAAAATGTGCTACACATACACGATGAAATATTATGCAGCCATAAAGAAGAACAAAATCTCAGCCTTTGCATCAACTTGGATGCAGCTAGAGACCATCATACTAAGTAAACTATCACAGACACAAAGAACTGAATACCGCATTTTCTCATTAATGAGCAGGCTCTGATTACGGGTCACACTAGCACAGGGGTTAGATTAGCAGACACTGGTCACTGCCAGGAGAAGGAGGGAAGAAGGAGGGAGGGGGAAATGTGGCAACACACTGGGTACCTGATCCGCTATCAGGAAGAAAGATGGCGAGCTAAAAGCCCAAACTCTGCCTGCGTGCAACCTGCTTAATAAAACCCCATTTGTACCCATAACTCTGAAATAAATAACAATAATAATAAAAAGATTGCTGGAGCTCCAGTCATTGCATTTATGTCCCAGGTAGAAAGATGAAATAAACAAAAAAGAAAGTTATATTCTCTCTCTTTCAAGGATACTACTTGGTACATCCACACATGATTTCTGCTTACATTTCATTGGTTAGAACTTAGTTATAGACTGCTATCTGATTCTGATGTAGGATTCTTTTTTTATCTTGGCAGTCATGTGGCCAGCTAGAATTTTGGATCCTCTTACTAAAGAAGAGAAATTCGAGAGTAGACAAAAAGCAGTCTCTGCCATCGAGAAAATACTCCAGAAACTTTAAGGCTTTTGGGGAAAATATGAAAAGTCTGGGATCAGATTGAAGGAAAGTCAACTAGAACTACCATTCTGTTAAGGGCACTGCTTTCCAAAACAGAGATCCAGAAAATCTTCCAGCTCAAAAGTTGCAGGATCTGGAAACAAGGTGGGCCATGAGGCAAGAGCAAATAGGGAAAAAAATTGGATTATGTACAGTGAAGCAGAGCAGCCAGTCACACGATTCCTCCTCCCCAGCCTCACTAGGTGAGGTCTGCTGCTCAATAAAGCCTTCGAGGGTTTATCATGGTAAGCTCCTTTGTGTGCCATACTCCCGCCTAAATCCTGGCTCCTGGACCCAACGTGGAAGGGAAAAAGATTGAAAAACCACTCACAAGCTCAACCTCCACTCTCTGTAATTCACTTCCTCCTTCATAGGGCAGTGACAATTGCAACTGTGGTTAGCTTCTTGGTCCTTAGGCCTGCAGATCCGCTGGCAAAAGCCGTTGGGAAAGCAGATGACAAGAAGCAAAAGGACTTCAGAAACCTCACTGCCACCAGACAGCCATCTCACCATCACACTGGTTCCTAAGCTTTGCTACTTAAAGAAGGAGTTGTATGTGGAGACCTGAGTCTAGGAGTGCCACATTCCAAATGCATTCCAGTGAGGCTTTAACATTTCTTATAAAATCGTTCTTAAGTCGGGTTGGCTTGTCCCCTTCATATGGATCTTACTGGGTGCACCTCGCTGTGCCATCTATATGCTGACCACAGACATGATATAATAATTTAAAGATTATTTTGAAATATAAGAGTAATTTAGGCCGGGTGTGGTGGCTCATGCCTGTAATCTCAGAACTTTGGGAGGCAGAGGTGAGAGGATTGCCTGAGCCCAGGAGTTCAAGAACAGCCTGGGCAACTTGGTGAGACCTTGTTAATTTTTAAAATTAGCTAGGTGTGGTGGCATGGACCCGTGGTTCCAGCTACTTGAGAGGTTGAGGCAGAAGGATCACCTGAGCCCAGCAGGTTGAGGCTGCGGTGGCCATGAGCATGCCACTGCACTCAAGCCTGGGTGACAGTGAGCCTCTGACTCAAAAAAAGAAAAAAAAAAAGAGTAATTTAAATGTACATTTTTTCTCATCCTGGAACATTGAACATACCAATCCTACTCCTGCCACTGGACCTTTGTCCAGCTATTTCCTCTTCTTTCCTCTGCTTGAAATGCTTTTTTCTGAAGTTTTCCAATACTGGCTCCCCTCATTCTCTTTCCATCTCAAATGTTGCCTCTTTAGAGGAGTCTTCCCTCACCTCCCTCCACTCCAAGTACCTTTCTATCCCGGTAGTCAGAAAACACTCAGGCCAAATCAGAGGGATTTCATTTAGTAAATAAAGTTTTATTGGAACACAGTCCTGACCATTCATTCACACATTGCTTATAACTACTTTCCAGTTGCAGCTGAAGAGTGGAGTAGTTGACACCAGATATCATACGACCCAAAAGCCCCAAATATTTACCATCTGGCCCTTTACAAAAAAAGGTTGCTATCTCCTTCTCTACTCTCTTGCTCCATTTATTTTCTTCACAGCACGTGTCATGATTTGCATGTGTGTCTATATCCTGCCTCCAGAATGTAAGCTCCATGAAGACAGAGCTTGTCTGTGGTTTTCACCATTGTATCGTCATCACCTGGATCAGTAGGTGCTCAGTAAATATTTCTTGTGTGAGAAATGGCTCTTATTCCTCAGTCCTCAGGTAATGTTCTCTTTATATTATTGATGAAAGATGCCAAACTCAGTAAAATATTTCTTCTGAGCCAAATGTGAACGATATAGGCCTGTGACACCATCCTAAGAGGTCCTGAGAACGTGTGCCCATGGTGGTTAAATTGCAGCTTGGTTATACACTACTCAAGAAGACAGAAATTACATAAAACCATAAATCAATACATGTGAGATGGGTTCAGCAGGAAAGTGAGACATATCCAATCAGGGACTTGCAGGTCATAGGTGGAGTCAAAGATTTGCTCTGTCTAAGGAATTTCGAAATCAGTAAAGAAAATGCTGCTGTTGAGTTGAGAAGTTTCTTGACTTGTAGATAAAGCCTCAGAGGTGGCAACCCTGAGAAAGAATAGAGAGCAAATGTCTAGCTCCTCTGTGGACCCAGGAAAGGGACTTCGATACAGATGCAAATTTCTCCCAAGAGATAGCTTTGCAAGGCTATAAAATATTTTTATTTCCTTCTTTATCTCTTATGTAATGTTATGCCGGAGTCAGGTTGGGAAGTAACCCACATTGTGTAGGGTTATTAAAAACCCATCTCCACACCCCTTGGGAATTTGGCAAAAGAGAGGGGGGAAAAGTTAGAGATGAGTCCTCAATAGGTAGGCTGACCAATAAGAAGCAAATATCTGACCCCCTTTTCTGTGTGGCATGGTTTGAATGTATCCCTCCGAAATTTAGGTGTTGCCAATAGATAGTGTTAAGAGATTGGGCAGTGTTTGGCTAGCTTGCCCTTCCACATTTCTCAGAATTGGAAAGCATTTCCTACCAGACATCTGAACCCACCAGCACCTTGACCCTGGACTTTCCAGCTTCCAGAACTATGAGAAAACCACCTAGACTCAGGTGTTTTGTTATAGCAATACTTAATATTTCATTGATACTTAAATATTTCATTGTCCATTAATAGTGCTTTTTTTTTAGTTTTGAAATAGTATGCACTGAAGAGCATTGCCCCAAATTCATCTCAATATTATTAGATTAAATTATTTAAATTAATTGACTAATGTTAAATTTAAAATTATAATGAATTATTAGCATTTTGATAATGATATTTAATGGTCATTGATGACATTTCAAAATCTACAACTCATTTTCTTTTCTTTTTTGAGTCGGGGTGTCACTCTATTGCCCAGGAGGGTGTGCAGTAGTATGATCACAGCTCACTGCAACCATGAACTTCTGGGTTCAGGCTACCCTTCTGCCTCAGCCTGCTGAGTAACTGGAACTACAGGTATGCACCACCACACCGAGCTAATTTTGTTTTAATTTTTTTTAAAGAGGAGGTCTCACTATGTTGCCCAGGCTAGTCTTGAACTTCTGGGCTCAAGCAATCCTCTTGCCTCACCCTCCCACCAGGATAACAGGAATGAGCCACTGTGTCTGGCCCCATTTTATTTCTTAACATGAAATATGTATTTTCTAATAAAACAAAGTTAAGAAGTATTACACCATGAGACCATTATAACCTATGTTTCATCTTCTCTCTTTTCTACTAGAAAAGTCCTGAAACATTTATCATGCAGAATAAGTAAGAAAGGAAGAGAGAAAATGAGTCACCTATTCCTGCTAACAAATTCTATTTGGCTTCTTCCACCACCACCTCCTGTCCATCCCTCTGGCTCAAAAGACCAAAGAGAAATTGGGGGATGGCTAGAAAATAGTTAAATGAGGTTACCAGAAGTTGCTTCAGATGAAATAATCAGGAGAAAGAATTTCTAAAATGGCACTTCTCAGTAAGATCCCCCACAAACATAACCCAGTTATAAATAGATTGGCAGTCACATGTAAGTTTTAGCATGAATCAATAACAAGAATCCAGTCACCTCTACAGCAGAAGATCCGACCTTGACTGTAACCTCTGTAACCCTATGACCTCATCACATGCCTTTCTTTAGAAAGTCTACTTTGTCATTTAGATTCTCCTGGATTTTCAGTTAAAAACATCAAAGATGGCTTTATGATCTAAGCCAGATGACTGTGTTTTCGTCCTTCTTTTCTATTCATCCTCCATCAAATAACATGGACTTTTTTGGATTCCTAATCAGAGTTGAGATGCTCACCAATATACATCATCAGAATTCTTAATATAAAAAATCCAATTTTCTTTCATCTTTGCCTCCCCAAATATTTGACTTCAGAACATTAAGAAATAAATGCAGAGGGGAGAAAAATGCCTTTTATTTTATGTTTGTTGTTCCTATGTCAAGAATACCTATTGTGATGGTTTTATTCCAATAGCAGGCTCATTTCCCTTCTATGAGCTCCATGTGAAAGAAGTTCCCAGGGTTAGGGACAAACAATGCACAATGCCAGTACTTCCCAAAGGATAAGAGCCACCCGGAAACTCAAGTCCATTTTTTAACAGAATTTGTTTATTTAATCTACCCTGACTACCCTGTCTAATCTAGCACCACAAATCATTTTCTATTCCCTTGCACTGCTTTCTATTCTTCATAGCATGGATCATCGTGCTGTTATTCCATTATTTGGGTTTTAGCTTACTTATTATAGGACCTGTCTCTCCCACTGGCATGGAGGCCCTATTGTGTTATACTCCACTGAACCCCAGAGCTTTGATCAGTGTCCAACACATAGTAGGTGCTCAATATATTGGTTGAGTGCAACAGACACTGTCGATGCTCCTTCCTGATCATATCTTTGTCACCCTTGTGTGGGGGAAACGTGAGGCCCGATGAGGAGAGTACATTGAGAAAACCATATTGAGGAAGGAACTCTCAGAATGAAATAACAAAAATTGTAAAAACTGGATAGTCAGCTGTAAAACATTTGCTGCTGGTTCCCTGATGAACAAAGAAAGAGCAGTCAACAGTTGCTGTTAAAGAAACAAAAGCCCACAATCGACCAGCCACTTTACAAACCTCCAGCCGGCCCAGGAGAGGCTTATTAAGGTCAAACATCAACCAGTCAGAACCGCCTCATTTGCATGGCAGACCCCCAAACGCTTGGCGAGTATCCTAAAACGCACCCTAATGGAAAGAGGATCAAACTCCACTAGGAAGAACCTCAGTTCACTACCTGTTTGCAGACAGCACAGACTTTCACTGCCGTGCTGCTGGTTGTACCCTTCACAACATATCTTCCCTTTAATAAGTTTACCTCGCTTAGTTCATAGATGTCTTTGTGAATATTCTCACCCCTGTGACTTGGCCCACCCACCACACACAGCTCCTTGTATCCTTTCTGTGTTTTCTATCCCTTTCTGTACCTTTGGTTCCACTGGCCCCACACATTTAACTTGTTTTCAGAGCAATGTTCTGGAGTTCCTGGAGCTGTTTTGCCATCTCATTCTGAGGATGGGAGTGTTTGGGGTTTGCATCTCCCCCGGGCAGCCTGCAGTCAAGAGCTGACTGATGTGGGGCACAAAGAGCCCAGCTCACTTGCTCACAAGTCCTTGGACCAGGCTCTGCTTCTGAGGAGGCTGACCTAAGATGTTGAGTGATTGAATGAGTGCTCTATGATTTCATAAACCCAAATTATTCCTTGAAATGTTCACAATCATAACAAAAACTTCAACCACATTTCTCTTTATTCTATTCAAAACAATAGTGGATCGAGATTTATCACCTGAATCTGTGGTAAAAATAATTACCCAGAGAGAAATGTAGAAAGGGCTGAGCTTCACAAACAATAATTATAAACCAAAAAGAAGTGACTGAGTCAGTTTCCATTAGCCATCCAGAATTAAACTTCTTTGAATTAAGGCTATGATTTGAAAAGCATTGCTCTTTTAACAACAGCACTATAACAAAGAAAAATGGCAAATGCATTTGCTCTTAATGCCACCTGCTTCTCATAACTCCCTGATAATATCTTCATTTCTCAGTCAAAATGTAGGTAAAATAAGTTACTTCGCTTTCTTTGGAATATAATTAGCAATAATGCATGCATACTTGTACATCTAGTTTTGATTAAATTGTGCTCATTTAAATATCAGGTTTGCTTCTTCGGGTGCCCTTTACTAAGCTTGCACTCTCTCCCACAATTCATTTTCCTCTGTTTCGATGGCAATAAAGAACACCATGTCAAAAGTCAAACTCAGTCATAACTGACTGTGATGGTTAATTTTAGGTGTCAGCTTGACTGGATTAAGGGCTACCTAGGTCTCTGGTAAGTCATTATTATTTCTGGGTATGTCTATGAGGGTGTTTCCCAAAAAGATTGGTATGTGAGTTGATGGACTAACTGAGGAAGTTCTCTCTCTCTCTTTTTTTTTTTTTTTTTTGAGTTAGAGTCTCACTCTGTCACCCAGGCTGGAGTGTAGTGGCACGCTCACGGCCACCATAGCTTCAACCTGCTGGGCTCAGGTGATCCTTCCACCTCAGCATTCCAAGTAGCTGGAACTACAGGCACGCACCACCACGCCTGGCTAATTTTTTGATTTATTGTAGAGATGAGGGCTCACCAAGTTGCCCAGGCTGGTCTTGAACCCATGGGCTCAGGTAATCCTCTCACCTCAGCCTCCCAAAGTGCTGGGATTATAGGTGTGAGTCACCGTACCCAGCCGAAAGATCTGTTCTCAGTGTGGGGCCTGATGGAACAAAAAAGGCAGAGGAAAGGAAATTTCCTCTTTCTCCTGGAGCTGGGGCATTCTTCTTCTTTTGCCCATGGACATCAGAACTCCAGGCTCTCCAACCTTTGGACTCCAGGACTTAAACAAGCAGTCATCCAGGTTCTCAGGCCTTTGGCCTCAGACTGAGAGTTACATCATTGGTTTTGCTGGTTCTGGGGCCTTTGAACTTAGACTGAGCCACACTACTGCTATCCCATGGTCTCCAGCTTGCAGGTGGCCTGTCATGGGACTTCTTAACCTCCAGAACAGCATGAGTCAATTCCCTTAATAAATCCTTTCTCATATATCTCTATCACTGTCTCTGTCTCTACATTCTACTGGTTCTGTCTTTCTGAACAACCCTGGCTAATACAGATATTTGTACCAGAGGTGGTCCCAGATGAACAGAATTTTCAAGATGAGTTTCCTTTACTGGTTTTGGGGGTTTTTGGAACTGGCTCTCTAATTTGATTCTAACTAAAAATGCTAAGGACCCTACTGCTAGTAGTACAGAGAGTATTGATAGTACATGGCATGAACTGTTTATAGAGATATGCAAAATGTCTACATTTGAAATTTTTAATCAACCACTGATAAGAGGCAAGGAACTTGGTAACTCTGTATATGATTCTGTTAGGTCTGTAGGATAGGCTGGTGCTACAGGTAAGATGCAAAGAATTGCAAAGAAATTAGATTAGGAAAAAAATAGTTTATTTAGAAAGTAAATGAGAGAGAGAGAGAGAAGAGAGAGAAGATTCACCTCCCAGATTGGGGATGGGACCAGAGCTTGGAAAAGCATGACCTGGCCATAGCCCAATGAAAGCATGGTCCCAGTTGCTTGAGGTTGAATGTTTTTATACCTTTCCTTTGATGAGGGCAGGTCATTAAGGTGATTGGGTGTGGTCTATTTTATATCATTACAAAGGGAGCAGGTAAGCACAGGAACTGGTGTCACGGTGATGGACCATAGATGCATGGGTGGGTTAGTCACATAACTGTTACCATGGTGATGCGGTCTGTCTGTGTCAAGTAGGTCATGAAGGGCTGACCCCATTAATTAGGATAGCTTGATTTTTTTTACAGAAGACAAATACTTGAAGACAATTACCCATAGCTACCTCTGGGAAACCGGTTCTGCCTTTTGTTAATGATTAGAGGGCAAGCTAGGTAATTTGTTAAGAAAGCATTACAGAGCTAAGCAGCATTAACAATGGCTGCACTTTAGCTAAGATTATTTCATTTTGGCATTTGACCCTTTCAGATACTTTCAAACATTGGTGGAAAGCCAAGAAATATAATGACGTTGATTGGTTGCTTCTAATGTCACCAGACAAAGTGATGAAAGAAAAAGATGAGTACAAGGATTCAAATGTCCAGCTCTAGCACTACATAAATACCCCCAAGAGCTTATAAGTGTGCCCTGTGGGAGAATTTTCTCTTCTGCAGTCACGGGGTTGAAACCGCTGAAAATCAAACACAAGCCCTTTTCCCGGGATTGGCTGAATAACAACAAAAGTTTAACTCTCAGTTTAACTCTCAAAAGTTTAACAAAAGTTTAACTCTCAGCCTCACAAAGTGTCTCCTGTTAAAGTGGGAGCATTTGTTGGGAAAGGATGGAGATGTGTGTGGAGACCTTGATGAGGCTGGAGACATTGGCTCCTAAATTATGGTGAATCTTGTCTTCCAGCAGAAGTGTCCTCCCTACCAACACCAACATCCCCAGAGAGAGCGGCAACCCCACCCACAGTGGTATCTGCCTTTCCACCTATATCCTAGGGGACTAACTCTGCATTGTCTGAGAAAATGGTCGTGGCCTCCTCTGAGGCAATTGTGGAGCAAGGAAATGCTGGTTCTCCTCAGGGCCCACCCTGACCACCACTCTGCTTCTAGACCTATAAGCAGACGCAAGTCCTATCAGGCCCTTAAAAGTGACAAAAAGCGTGACCCATGAGAAGGTGCACTACACTCCAAAAGAACTACTTGAGTTTTCTAAGCCAGGTATGGCACAGTGGCGCATGTCTGTAATCCCAGTACTTTTGGAGACTGAGGCAAGAGGATCACTTGAGCCCAGTAATTCAAGATCAGCCTGGGCAACATAGTGAGACCTTGTTGCTACAAAAATCTTTTTAAATTAGCTGGGCATGGTGATGCCTACAGGCCCAACTACTTAGGAGGTTGAGGCAGGAGGATCACTTGAGTCCAGGAGGTCGAGGCTGTAGTAAGCCGTGGTTGTGCCACTGCACTCCAGCCCAGGTGACAAAGTGAGACCCTGACTCAAAAAATACTCAAAGAACTAGGAGATTTTTCTAATTTATACAAACAGAAATCTAGGGAACACATGTAGGAATGAATATGAAGGATGTACGATAACAGTGAAAGGGACATAAGTTGGATTAGGCCAAATTTATTGTTATGGGTCCACTAAGTAGAAATTCTGCATTTAATGTGGCAACTGGGGGAGTTAGGAAAAACACTAACAGTTTGGTTGGTTGGTTGGCTGGCTGTAGTATTTTACCCCAAAATATGCCTCTGACAAAAGTGGCTTTAAGCTAGAGGTAACTGGAAAGCAGTAGATACAGAAAGAGCTACCTGAGCTGTCCTTTCTTACCTATGACAGGCCATAAAAATTCTTGAGAAAAAGCTGCAGGTGGACTTCTGCCTCCTCTTTCCACCTAAAGGCAGAGGTGTAAATTCTCGCTTGCTTTTTAGGTCGGAGACAGGCACTGGCAGGGCCAGGTAAATCTGAGAGCAAACTTTACTGTCTTCTTGTAGTTTTCTCACCTTTTGAGAGCCTGAAGCTGCTTGCTCCTTTGTCTTGTCACTTCTAAATTTATGGCCCTTTGTTATATATACTGTAGAAGCTGGGACCCTAAGCCCTCATTCCGAGAGAGAGATACTTTTGATCTGAGATTTCTTCTGTGTGATATGCAGGGTATTTTTAAATAAAAACACTTGTTTTTCTCATGCTTATCTGCCTCTTGTTACAGACGTGTCCTGGCTATGAAGTCATGAATGCTGAAAAGAGAAATTATGCTTTCTCCTCTTCAGCTGAAACACTGGTCAAAGGACAATCCCTCGCGAGCTGGAGATGCCCAATCTCCCTTGGTTTAATGTGGAGGATGGGATTCAAAGGCTTAGGGAGACTGGGTTGCTAAAGTGGATTTGTCACTTAAAATCCACTCACCCACACTGGGAGGCTCCAGAAGACATATCTTTCACCAAAATTTTGAGAAATAAATTTGTTTTCTGTTTGTTTGTTTTTTATTTTTTGGGTCAGGGTCTCACTATTACCCAGGCTGGAGTGCAGTGGCACAATCACAGCTCACCATGGCCTTGACCTCCTGGGCTCAGGCAATCTATCTGCCGCAGCCTCCCAAGTAGCTGGGGCTACAGGCTTATGCCACCACACCTAGTTATTTTTTTAATTTTTTGTAGAGACAAGGTCTTGCTATGTTGCCCAGGCTGGTCTTGAACTCTTGGATTCTGGACTCAAGCAATCCTCCTGCTTCAGCCTCCCAAAGTGCTGAGATTACAGGAATGTACCACTGTGCCTAACTGAGAAATAGATTTATGAAGGGAGCCCCAGCATCCCTGAAGAGCTCTGTGATTGCTCATTTCTGTAGGACCATAAAGTAAGAATTGCAGCCACTCGATTGGAAAACTTATGCAATGGGAATAGTGGGACGCCAGGATGGCAGGTGTCAAGTGGCAGCACACAACTCTCAAAGGCAAGGTAGGCATGTAATGGATGGCAGAGGCAAGCAATAATCAGAATAGTCTCACTTCTGTGGATCTGTGGTGTTGGCTAGTTAACCATGGCATTCCTAGAAGTGAAATAGGATAAATCAAAAAGTGACCTAGAAGGATCTCAATCAATTTAGAGGCTTATTTTGCCAAGGTTTAGGACACATCCAGGATAAAGAAATACAAGTTACAGTAGGGTCTGTGGCCTATGCTTTTTCCAAAAACAGTTTTGAGGACCTCAGTATTTAAAGAGAAAAAAGTGAACAGGAGGGAAGGGTGAAGGGGTTAAAAGGGGAGTAGGATGGTAGGCAATGAAGCAAGTGGTTACATTCTTGTGAGGCTTTTATTGCTTTGTTTTGTTTTGAGTTGGAGTCTCACTCTGTTGCCCAGGGTGGAATGCAGTGGCATGCTCACCGCTACCGCAACCTCAATCTGCTGGGCTCAGGCGATCCTTCCATCTCAGCCTTTCAAGTACCTGGAACTACAGGCACACGCCACCACACCCAGCTAATTTTTTGATTTACGGTAGAAACAAGGTCTTGCCAAGTTACCCGAGCTGGTTTCAAACCCCTGGGCTCAGGCAATCCTCTCACCTTGGCCTCCCAAATTGCTGGGATGACAGGCTTGAGCCACCGTGGCTGGCCTGTGAGGCTTTTATTAGTGCTAAGTGAATCTACATTTTCATGTGAAAAAGGGAGAGTAAAGGAAAAGTCAATTATGTACTTGTCTCATGCTCAGTACATCTACATTTCACATAAGATAAAGTAAGCATGTGAAATTACAGCTGTTTGGGAACACAAGGAAGGCAATTTTTTGCTTTGTTTTGTTTTTGCATGATTCAGTTCCCAAGCTTAACTTTCCCTTTGGCATAGAAGTTTGGGGTCCCAAGATTTTAATTTTTTCTTTCATAACATGAAGCCTACAAAATTCTTGTTCAATCTGTTCTAAGCAGAAAACTTTCAGTTCAAGTGAAAAGAAGTCTAATTCAAAACATAAAAACAGTGAATCATGATCCCTCAATCAATTCCCAGACTTGAACAGTCTATAGACCCATAATTCCTTTAATGATGGAGAGGCCAAGTCCTGACCAGGAAGTACTCTGGCACACTACTGAAAACATATGCTGTTAATCTTTCTCTCACCCTTCCCCCAAAAGACTTACAGCCTTTTGCCAGGGTAATCGTACATTGGGAAAAAAGAAATAATCAGGTCTTTTGAGGACTACTGGACACTGGATCTACATTAACATTGATTCTGGAGATTGAGAAGTTACTGCGGTCTTCCAGTTAGAGAAGAGGCTTATGGAAGTCAGGTGATCATTGAAGTTCTAGCACAGGTCTGATTCACAGTAGGTCTGTGAAGTAAACTCATCCTGTGGTCACTTCCCCTGTTCCAGAATGTATATTTGAAATAGACATACTTAGCAGCTGGCAGAAAGCCAACACTGGTTCCCTGACCTGTGGAAAAGGGCTATTATGTAGGGAAAGGCCAAATGGAAGTCATTAGAGCTGCCTTTGCCTAGGAAAATGGTAAATCAAAATCTACTGATTGCACTCCTAGACCAATTGTAGAGATTAGCACCACCATGAAGGACTTGAAAGATTCAGGGGTGGTGATGCCCACCACATCCCCATTTAACTCTCCTATTTGTACTGTGCAGAAGACAGAAGGATCCTAGAGAATGACAGTGGATTATCATAAGCTAACCGATTGTGATGACTCCAACTGTAGCTGCTATATCAGATGTAGTTTCATTGCTTAAGCAAATTAACACATCTTCTGGTACCTAGTACACAGCTGTTGATTTGTAGACTGCCTTTTTCTCTATCCCTGTCAATAAGGCCCACCAGAGACAGTTTGCTTTCAGTTTGCAAGGCCAGCAATATCTCTTCACTATCCCACCTCAGGGGTATATCAACTCTGTAGAAGAATGGCATTTTGAAGTCACAGTTACAGCATCAGCTAAGGGACAATGCTTTACAAGACTGGACAAGGTTTTCCAGAAGGCTGTATATGCGTGAACCAGCATTCAATATATAGTACTGTTTCTCCCATAGCCAGGATTCACAGGTCCAGGAATCAAGGGTTGGACAGGGGAGTGGCACCCCTACTGGAGTCACTAGCAAAATTTTGCTTCCTGTTCCTGTGATTTTGTGCTCTACTGGCCTCCAGGCCTCATTCCAGAAGGGGAAATGCTGCTACCAAAACAATGATCCCATTGAACTGGAAGTTAAGGCTGCTACCCAGCCACTTTGGGCTCCTCATGCTTCTGAGTCAACAGGCTAAGAAGGAAGTTGCTGTGTTGGCTAGGGTGACTGATTCAGGCTCCCCAAGGAAAAGGACTGCAACTCCACAATGGAGGTAAAGAAGAGTTTATCTGGAATACAAGAGATCTCTTGGGACATCTCTTAGTGTTACCAATCCCCATGATTAAAGTCAATGGGAAACTACAACAACCCAATCCAGGCAGGACTACGAATGACCCAGATCTTTCAGGAATGAAGGCCTGGGTCACCCTGCCAGGTAAAAAACCGCAACCAGCTGAGATATTTGCTGAAGGCAAAGGGAATACAGAGTGCATAGTAGAAAAAGGTAGGTATAAATACCAGCTGCAACCTCATGACTAGTTACTGAAACAAAGACTGTAATTGTCATGAGTAGTTCCTCCTCATTTTGTTAAGAACACATTGTATGTATATATACATATATTAAACAAGTATCTGTGTTTTCATTCCTATCTTATTCTTTTCTCTTTTAACATAAGCTGTATTGACTTTATATCAGTATTTAAGTACTGTTAATTTTACATCATAGCATTTAAGTTATAGGATATCAGGAGAAGAATAAATATCATTCAAGACTTTACCTCCTCCTCTGAGGACGGGATTAGTATTTTATATATATATATATACACACAGGATAGTTGTATCATGTTAGGTGGGATTAATAACTTGGTATTGCCTTTTTTGTGGCGACTAAGTATAGTTTCAGGAGACACATATAGTGCCACGTTGGCAAGGTATGGATTTGTGATTTTAGGTGTCAACTTAGCTGGATTAAAGGATACCTAAAGAACTGGAAAAGCATTATTTCTGAGTGTGTCTGTGAGGATGTATCCAGAGGAGACTGACATACGAGTCAGTAGACTGAGTGAGAAAGATCCACCTTCATCAACGTGGCTTGGCACCATCCAATCAGCTGAGGGCCTGGATAGAACAAAGAAGGCAAGAGAAAGGTGGTTTCCTCTCTCGCTCTCCTGGAGCTGGAACACTCTTCTCCTGCCCTTGGACATTAGAACTCCAGGCTGTCTGACCTTTGGATTCCACGACTTACACCAGTGGCCCCATTCTCAGGCCTTTGGCCCAGGGCTAAGACAAGCTGTCAGCAAGCCATGACTCCAGCGTATAGGTAGCCTTTCATAATAGTGTGAGCCAATTCCCCTCTGATATATCTATATCTATATTCATTTGGCTCTGTCTCTCTGGAGAATCCTGACTAATAAATATACTAGCAGATACAGAAACAGTTAGTGGCAGTATTTTGGAATACAGGTTAAGATAATTTTCTAAAATCAATTCTAATTAAAAAGATCAACCATTGATGTTTCTGTTTTCCTGCCATATGGATCCTGCAGCTATGTAAGGAAAAGGTATTTTCCAGTAATGCTTTTATGATCATAACTAATGTTCAAATAAATAAAAGGTGGCAGCTTTTATAAGCAGTAGCTGGTATTAGCTGTAGTGAGAAAATATGAAGTCCTCCATTTTTGCAATTTCTGATCTCAAGTTTGTAGTTTCCACAGCTTCAGTCATCTCCTATTATTCTAGTAAAATCCTTCTCGGTGTCACCCTCAACACCAAAACTATATTAATCAAGAGCTATTTTCATCAAATATCCATAGTGTCTCATTTAACTTATATGCATTTCTCCCTAAATCCCATATGATCCTGTCTATAACAATAACGGCTGCATCTTTACAAGATTGCTCCCTCTGGTATTAGTGCTGATGAACTGTTTTTTAAGTCTCAAGAAACTTTGTTCACATAGCAGATTATGATTATGTGACTGAGTAGGCACCCATGTTCACCATAATCACTTTTGCTGCCAGCAAGAATCACTCCCAAGAAAATAGGAGTGATTCTTGCTATCCCATGAGAGCCCTCAGCCCACCTATGATTTTATCCTGCTGTTCCCTCACATTTAAGGGGTCCCAGTTGGACTTCCAGAGTATCATGTATTTGGGATACAGTTGAACGTAAATGCACCCACTTCACCCTAAGTTTTGTAGCAAAATATCTATGGAAATAAACAAATATGGGAAACAGTGTGGTCACCAAGAGTACATACTCTAATGTGTTTTATGCAGACAACCATGTGACGTGCAAAAAACTATGATAAATGTGTATATGTAAACAGAGTTCAGTGTTATCAAAACTTTGCAGAAAGCTAATTTGGCACTTTCAGTGATGTGTCCATTTAACATTCTGCTGTATTATGCATAAATGGTAAGTAAGCAATTTTCATGTCTCTGCGATTACTTTTACCAAGTCAATTTGTACAGATTTTTTAAATTGTTTATGTGTGTGGTTTAATAATATCTACAAATAATGTCAATGTCAGCCGGGCATGGTGGCTCACGCCTATAATGTCAACACTTTGGGAGGCAGAGGTAAGAGGATTACTTGAGTCCAGGGGTTCAAGACCAGCCTGGGCAACTTGGTGAGACCTCGTCTCTACAATACATCAAAATATTAGCCGGGCATGGTGGCATATGCCTATGATTCCAGCTACTTAGAAGTCTGAGGCAAAAGGATCACCTGAGCCCAGCAGGTGGAGGTTGAGGTGGCCGTGAGCATGCCACTGCACTTCAGCCTGGGTAACAGTGAGAATCCGACTCAAAATAATAATAATTATTATTATTAATAATAATAATAAAATTGGACTGTGAATCAGATCATGTATAAGAATGCATGTGAACTTGCTCACATTACCCGGATTTTACTAACTTAAGTTGTGATTTTCTTCATAGTCAACAGAGTGAGACTCTGACTCAAAAATAAATAAATAAATAATGTCAATGTCAACAGATTCTCCTAACTTGATATAAAAGTACATAATAAAACGTGTCTATTCAAAGACTGATCCACCAACATCTGGGGCTTCCTGAGTGCTCACCCCTGGCCCTTAAACCAAATTTTCTGTTTTCATAGCATGTCTCCATCCTCTGTGTTGGTTACCTCACACCCTACTCAAACCTATGCTTCCTCGTCCTCAAAAATCAATTAACTTTCTATTGTCCTCCTTCCAAAAAGGTGGGTCCCATCCTCCAGAGGCCCCAAATGTTACAAAAACTCCAAAAAAAAATAATATCAGAGAACACATATGTCACTTATGTCCCTATGTAACATTTTCCAATAGTATCAAAGCTTTTCTTAGGGCTCCAATTCCAGAGGGATTCATTCAGTTCTAGGGTACACACAAATTAATCTGGTATCCCTAATAGTTGCATATGGTCCCTTAGGAATATATATCTAGCAATAAATAACCAATTCCTATTATCATAAAATTGTGTACATGTAGGTTTGGATGTGACATTCATGAAACATGATACCAACTTTTCATATTGCCACATGATTCTGGATGCTGCTTTAAGAGACTGAAAAAAATCACAATATATGCAATAGTAATTTGTATGGCACAGAGTATGATATTGTGTGCGTTTTTCATCCCAAATCCCAAAGTGTTTCAAAAGAGTCAGACTCTGACTGTAAGGAACTTTTAATAATACTTTAAGCAATTTGTTTCACTTTTGTTTTTATTTTACATATGTAATAGAACAGCAGCTTTCAGAGTGTGATCTGCAACTCCTGGGAGTTCCAAAACTCTTTCAGGTGATCCACAATATCAAATTTACTTTCATAATAATACCATTATTATATTTATCTTTTCCACCATGTTATCATTTGCATTAATGGTACAAAAGCACATAGATATAACCAATGACGCCTTAGCACATAACAAGCCAGAGGCACAAAATTTACTAGTAATCGTTGTATTCTTCACTATTGCACATTCACTATTTTTTTTAAACTTGTTTCTCATAAGAATATTCTTAATGAATCAAAAATTACTTTTGCTACATAATGGAGTACTATGTGAAAAAGGATTTATGCAACTAATATGCTTCCAAGCAAAAACTGAACTTTAAAAAAACTTGTGTCTGCCACTGTGAACTTGATAACTTCCCAATACTTCAAGATTCTTCTGACTAGATTGGTGATGATATTAAGAAATGTGATTTTTTTTAATATTGTATAATGAAATGTATCAACATTTGAAAGATAGCCATAATTCAGTGGACCAATATTCCCTAAATGACCATTGCACAATGTTATGAAATCATGCATGAGAAAAACATCCTCTCAAAGTGCAAGATGGACCAACCTATTTTAATGCAACTGAGTATGACAGTTCATTTATATATTTCAGACTTGACATCGCAACTAGTGTTTAAGAAACCACCATTTGTCAAGTTTCAGTGTAGTATCAAAAAAGAATATTCACAATCATTGAAAAGGCTATTCTTGAATTATTGAATGCAGAAACAGATTATGAAAATTCAGCTAACTTCTATTAAACCAGATATTAAAGAGATTTGTAAATTGTAAAGCAACACTACTTTTCATACTTGTATGTTTAAAAATTATTTTTATAAAATATTTATTTTAACATGCAATGAATGTATTGTTATTTTTAAATTATTTAATAAATATGCTTTAAATTTTTCAAGTTTAATATCTAATACTGTAAATATCAATGGATAAAATCTACATAAATTATTTGGGAGCTCCTAAACAATTTTTGAGAGCGTAGAGTGATTCTGAAATTTTTTTTTTTTTTTGAGTAGGAGTCTCACTCTGTCACCCAGACTGGAGTGCAG